>NW_024705728.1:0-25868 GCF_018977255.1 Callorhinchus milii | reverse complement strand
CCGAGGGGGGTGTGGGGAGGGGAAAGATTAACAAGAAAATTAGCAACAAATTGCGTTTGTAGGCACCTTTCACATCAGGAGGAAGTCCCAAACTGCTGGACAGTTAGGGATTCACAACTGAGTTGGTGGTTAGGATCAGGAGGGGTGGAGGGTGGGGAGGGTAGGGGTAGTAGTGTGACCAAAGGCACAGTCGAGGAGGAGGGTCTTGAGATGGGTCATGTGATAATAATAATAATCCTTGCATTTGATATAGCGCTCTTCACGTCGGGAGGACGTCCCAAAGTGCTTCACAGAACACACTGTAAAGTGAATTGACTGTATATTTGTGGGCAAACGCGGCAGTCAATTGCCCACAGCAATGTCCCACAGACAATCGTAGATTGAAAATGACCAATTTATTATTGGTTTTGGTTTTTTGGAGGGATTATTATTAGCCTCTGTGTGGAGTAAGGAAACTTGCCCGAGGTTTCGCCCTCTGCCTGGAATTGAACTCAGGTCTCTCACTTGCAAAGCGAGTGCTCTAACCACTGAGCTACAGGACTCCACGATCAAAGGTGGGGCCAGAAAGGGTGTGAAATGAATGTGGTTTCTTGTACCTGTGGACCTTTGGTGGTGTGTTTTGTAGTACGACTCGGCAGGCAGGCTTATTCAGGTAGCTGATGTGCCAATGGGATTGCTAGATTGATGCAGTAATCGGGCTCTTATCGCCATATCAATCTGTCCGCTCCCTCCAGCCTGCATCACGTCTCCTGCCCAGCCCGCTCCACCATCAGCAGTCGGGTCTTCACCCTCTTCCCCCCACCCTCTGGAACTCTATTCCTCAGTCCCTTCTCCTCGCTCCCTCCCTTGCCTCCGTCAAAGCATGTCTCAAGACCCTCCTCTTCAACCGTGCCTTCAGCTACCCTTCTACCCCTATCCTCCCTGCCCTCCACCCCTCCTGATCCCAACCTCCAGTTCAGGTCCAAATCCTTGACTGTCCAGCACCTTGGGACAACCTCCCGATGTGAAAGGCTCTGCGTAAATGTAATTTGTTGTTGTTGTTGACATTACACGTGAAGTGGTTGATGAGGAGGTGCAATGAGAGCCTTATCCTGCAGGCATGTGCTTCATTTGTACTTTGTGTTAGAGGTTCTCCTAAACACACGCAGACAAGTTGCCAAGAACAAGACCTTTATCTGCACCTGCTTTTCTCTGAATGCAAGGATGTCTGATCATTCAGGAAGGCAGCAAGTAGAGGGGAACTCTCCAGTACCACAGGAACAGACAAACAGGCCATTCAGCACCTCAAGCCTGTTCCACCATTCTATGAGATCTTGGCTGATCTGTACCTCAGCTCCAATTTACCATTAAGGCACCGCTTCCCAATAAGGACGTCCCAAGATGGAAAGTGTGACACTTTGGTTCAACTGATCACACTTTCAAGCCTGGGTCAGAGAACTATGGCTTCAAGAGAAAAGTCAGGATATTAAGCTCACAGTCTAGGTTGTCATTCTAGTGTAGTCCTGGGGGAAGTGTTGTATTATTGGAGGTGTCAACCTTTGCATAGTCTTGACTGTTCTTGTGAAGCACTTTGAGAAGTTTTGACTTTACAACAGCAACAACAACAACTTGGCTTTATATAGCGCCCTCCACACTGGACAGCGTCTCTTTACAGTAACAGATCCCAGGGCCGAGCCAGCGGGAGGGGGAGGAGCCAGGGGGAGGGGCAGGAGCCAGGGGAGGGGCAGGACCCAAGGGGAGGGGCCAGGGGGAGGGGCAGGGGTGGGCAGGAGCCAGGGGGAGGGGCCAGGGGGAGGTGGGGGAAGGTGACCAAAGGTGCGGTCGAAAAGAAAGGTCTTCAGCAGAGACCTGAAAATGGGAAGGGAGGGAACGAGACGAAGGGAGTGAGGAAGGGAGTTCCAGAGCCTCGGGGCATAGTGGCTGATGACACAGCCGCCGAGGGTGGATTGGAGGACTCGGGGGATGAGGAGGAGGCCAGACCCGGAGAAACGAAACAACAAGATACAACAACAAGATTTCATTTATAGAGCGCCTTTCACGTCTGGAGGACGTCCCAAGGCGCTGGACAGTTGGGTCAGGATCCGAGCAAGGGGGAAATGGTCAGGGTGAGGGAAGGGAGGGAGCGAGGAGGGGGGAAATGGTCAGGGTGAGGGGAGGGAAGGGAGGGAGCGAGGAGGGGGTAGAGAGTCGAGAGGGGAGCTGAAGGCTGAAGGTCAAAGAGAAGGTTCTTGAGACCGGCCTTGAAGGAGGAAAGGGAGGAAGCGGCGAAGGCACTGGGGGATAGAGTTCCAGAGCCTCGGGGCTGAGAGGCTGAAGGCCCGACCACCGATGGTAGGGCGGTTGGGGCGGGGGATGTGGAGCAGACCGGAGCCAGAGGAACGGAGGGTACGGGCAGGTAGGTAGGGGGATAGTAGGTCAGAGAGGTAGGAGGGAGCGAGGCCGTGAATGGCCTTGTAGGTGAGGATGAGGATCTTGAATTCGATCCTCTGGGGGATGGGGAGTCGGTGGAGGTGAGCGAGGGTGAGGGCGAGGGTGAGGGTGGGAGTGATGTGGTCCCGAAGCCTGGTGCGGGACAGTACACGAGCTGCAGAGTTCTGAATGACCTGCAGTGTGGAGGGAGGGCCGGGAAGGCCGGCGAGGAGAGAGTTCCATAGTCCAGCCTTGAGGTGATAAAGGCGTGGACCAGAGTTTCAGCCGCGTGAGAGGTGAGGTAGTGCCGTAGTTTGGCGATGTTCCGGAGGTGATGGAAGGCGGTGCCAGTTGTGGCGCAGATATTAGGAAGGGGTACTATTTTGAGGATAATAATAATAATCCTTAATAATAATCCTTGCATTTGATATAGCGCTTTTCACATCTTCAAGACTTCCCAAAGCGCTTCACAGAATATACTGTAAAGTGAATTGACTGTATACTTGTGGGCGAACGCGGCAGCCAATTGGGCACAGCAGCGTCCCACAAAGTCATGGATTAAAAATGACCAATTTATTATTGTTTTGTTTTTTTGGAGGGATTATTATTAGGTCAGAGAGGTCGGGGGGTGCAGAGGAGTGCAGGGACGTGAAGACAAGGGTGAGGATCTTGAAGTCGATCCTCTCTGGGACAGGCAGCCGGTGCAGTCTGGCCAGGACTGGGGGGATCGGGGAGCGGAGTTGGTGCGGGTGAGAATGCGAGCGGCAGAGTTTTGAATGATTTGGATTTTATGGATGGTGGTGGAGGGGAGGCCGGCGAGGAGGGCGTTAGAGTAGTCCAGCCGAGAGGTGACAAAGGCCTGGACCAGGGTTTCAGCGGCTTTTGGGGAGAGGTATTGGCGGAGACAGGCGATGCGTCGGAGGTGGTAGAAGGCGGTGCTGGTGAGGGACCGGATGTGGGGGAGGAAGGATAATTGGAGGTCAAACCTGACGCCGAGGTCGCGTATGGGTTTGGAGAGTTTTAGGGGGAGGTCGGGTAGGTGGAGGAGGTGAGAGCCGTGAGATTTTAGACGTTGACGAGAGCCAAAGAGTACGGCTTCCGTCCTGTCAACGTTTAGCTGAAGGAAGTTTGCACTTATCCAGCTCCTGAGGTCTGACAGGCAGCTGACAGAACATCGGGGGACTGGGGGTCACAAAGAGAGGTGGAAAAGTAGAGTCTGCATACATGTGGAAATGTACCCATGTCAAGAGGGAGCATATAGATCAGAAAGAGGAGGGGCCAAGGATGGATCCTTGGGGTACCCCACAGGTAACCGGGTGAGAGCGGGAGGAGAAGCCGTTTGTGCAGATGTACTGCTGGCGGTTTGTGAGGTAGGACTCGAACCGGGCGACTGCGGTCCCACTGAGGTGGATGAGTAGTAGAGGAGGCAGTAGAGGAGGATAGAATGATCGACTGTGTCGAACGCAGTGGAGAGGTCCAGGAGGACAAGGAGGCAGAGGGAGCCCTGGTCACAGATAGAGAGGATGTTGTTTGTGACTTTCACAATCGCAGTCTCTGTACTGTGGGCGGAAACCGGACTGGAGGGGTTCAAAGAGGGAGTGGGAGGAGAGGTGTGCGCGGAGTTGGTTGGCAACAACGCGTTCTAGAGCTTTTGAGAGGAAGGGCAGGTTAGAAATAGGGCGGTAATGGCTGGGGTTTGAGGGATCTCGGGAGGGTTTTTTCAGGAGGGGGGTGATGACAGCAGTTTTGAGGGAGGCAGGGACTGATCCGGAGAAGAGGGATTAGTTGATGATGTCAGCCAGTAGTGGGCAGAGGAGGGGGAGCTGGGTGACCAGTTGGTGGGGAGGGGGTCGAGGCAGCAGGTGGTGGGTTTCATGGAGGTGATGGTGGGTGAGAGGGAGGAGGGAGAGATGGGAAGGAAGGAATGTAGAATGGGGGTGGTGGTAGGAGCTGATGATGGGGAGGATGAGGGGGGCAGAGAGGGTGTGGTGGTGGGTGACAAGGGGCAGGTGGATGAGGCTGCCTGGCGGATGTTAAGTATTTTAGAAGTCCATGACCTCCTCGCACTTGGCATTTGATACGAAGATTGAGGAGGCCTGAGTGGGGGCACGGAGAAGTTAGTGGGTGGTGGAAAAAAGGATTTTTGGGTTGTGTTTAGCCTCCAAGATGATGTTGGAGTAGAAGCCGTTTTTGCACGAGTCAAAGAACAGCGGTAACCTTCAAATGTTCGAGCCACAGTTGGTGGTGGACTGTCAGGCCAGTTTTCCGCCATCTGCGCTTGAGCAGCCAGCTTTGGGTTTTTAGGCAGCGGAGATGGTTATTGTACCAGGGTGATCGGGTGGGTTTGGAGATTGTCCTAGACTTCAGGGGCACGAGGGAGTTGAAGGGGGAGGAGAGGCGATCATGGAGCAGCTGGACGGCTGCTTCAGGATCTCTGCGGGTGGAGGGCCAGAGGGATAGGATATTTGATGATGAGAGGGCCTTTGTGAAGGTCTCAGGGGGTAGCCTTTTTCAAGGGCGGTAGAGGATGGTTGAAGACTTAGTGGAGGAGGGATGTGAGAGAAGGAGATGAAAAAGTGATCCGAGATGGCCTTGTCCACTATGCTGAGGTCGGAAATGGTCGGCAACTTTACAGCAACTTCATGAAATGCCAGTATCTTGTAATCTGTGGAGACCGGTGGTTTAGTGGTTAGAGCACTCGCCTCGCAAGCGAGAAGACATGGATTTGATTCCTGGGCAGGCCGAAATGTTGGGCGAGTTTTGTTACTCCACACGCCTCTGTTTACCTAGCAATAAATAAGAACCCGATTGTTAATCAATGGCAGATCACTTTTCCAGGGGTAATATTCCCTTAAAAAAAGAATATACACACGACGACAATGGGATACTTCAATCAGTGTCCATCGCACTACCAGACAGCGGACTTCCACAGTAACCTGTTTTTGTCTCTCCTTGAATTTAACAGATTCGAGATGCACTGTACGGATAATTCAACCATGTTTTATTGTTCCTTAACCCTATGCCTCACTTACACTGCCCGGAACATGATAACTGTCGCAATGTTAAGAAATAGAAATACCATGACACTAAACTATGACACTAGCAGCTTTATTCAAAGTTAGTTAACAAAAAAAAACAATCTTGACCTGGAGGCGAGGCTCTCAGGTCAGTACAAACCTCCTTGATGACATTAAAGGCGAAGAATGACCCTGAGTTCAATTAAGCCCCTCCTTTTATATTGTTCTAACTCCTTCCCTTTCCAATGTATCACGTTGATACTTTTCCTTCCAATTTCAATCTCCTCCCATTCCAACGCACCAGTCGGTTCCCGCTCCAGGACCCACATAACCTTTCCTGCCTTTTCTGTTGCAACACTCACCCAGGTCACGGACTTCGTGTTGTCAAGGCTGTACCGCTTTAAAATTATATTCTGGTCCCTAGATCATAAATGCGCTTAAAGCAAAAGCTCTTATTTTACACAAACTCTATGTACACAGATCATCTACAGCAAATATCATTAGAAAGAGGTAGAGCATTAATTAAAACAAAGTGACCGTGACAGCATAATAAGGCGCTACATCAAATGCAAGTATTATTATTATGAAGCGATGGCTCGGGGAACTCTCTGTTTGCTTCCATTCACTGCCTAGTACTGAGCGAGCAAAGTGTTGGTGATGATCAGACAGACAAATTGGCAATAAACTTGGTAAAAATGCTTCAAAACAGAGTATCCGTTAAAGTGCTGAATGGTGAATGACAGCTGTGATGCGTCCAGGACTCACACACTGTGGAGGCAATCAGGAGGCAGAGAGTTAAAGGATTTCCAGCAGAGCCAGTAATTGTATAAAAGATGGCCGTTTGTGGGGCTGCTCGACCCAGCAAGCCAGCATGATGCCATAGAGCTCCTCACTGCACCCGCTCGGACACTTCATCCGCTGCCCACTCTGCACAAACGCCACAGTTTGTTTGAAAGACATTCCTGAAACGCATCAGACCAGACACACATATGGTTAAATATATAGGAACATAGGAACAGGAGGAGGCCATTCAGCCCCTCAAGCCTGATCTGTCAATCCATAAGATCATGGTTGATCTGCATCTCCACTCCAATTACTCGCCTTTGCCCCGTATCCCTTAATATTCTGACCTAACAAACATCTCTTTCCCTCCAGCATCCACATTCTTTATGGGGGAGAGTTCCAGATTTCCACTTCCCTTTCGGTGAAAAACTGCCCCTGATTTCACTCCTAACTGGCCTGGCTCTGATTTTAAGACAAAGTCCCATGTTCTGCATTCCTTCACCAGAAGAAATAGTTTATCTGTAGCTACCCTATTGAATCCGTTTATTATATTAAAAACCTCAATTGAATTAGATTATTATTATTATTTTAAAAACCTGAATTAGATCAACTCTTAACCTTCTAAACTCAGGAATCGCATCAAAATCAATTTGCTATGATCACAAATTAGACACCAGCTTTGCCATTTCTCTCAAAGACACTTTGTGGTCAACAGGCACAGGTCAGACTGACGGGACACACACACCACACACACCCACACCACACACACAACATTCACACCACACACAAGACATCACACACATCATATACACACCACCACACGTAACACACATACACATACCATACACACCACACACACGCCACACATACACACACATCACACATACCATACACACCACACACACCATATACACACAGAGCTCGACCAGCGAATGGAGCTCAAGGCTGGCAAAGCCCCCTTTGGTCTCTGGCTGAGCAGCTCCACCGTTCATGCCCTCAGACCCCAGGGAAGGTTTTCCCACCTGGGTACGGGCTGTGCCCGCCCATGACCAGCTCCATGAGGAGGACTCCGAATGCCCAGATGTCAGACTGCGTTGTGTGGTATCCCTTCAGGAAGACCTCAGGAGCTGCCCATTTCACTGCAATTTTCGCGTCTAGAAATACACAAAAATGTGAATGATTTCCTGAGGACTTGGCAGGTCATGTTGAGAATATTAATAATAACAATAGTCCTTGTATTTGATATAACACCTTATCACATCTTCAAGATGTCTCAAGGCGCTTCACAGGATACACTGTAAAGCGTGGTGACTACTTATTTTGTGGGCGAAACAAGAATCCAAGTCGAATGACAATAATCCCTTAAAAAATAATAATTTGGTCACTCAATCCACAATTGTTTGTGGGACACCGCTGTGCGCAATTGGCTGCCACGTTTCGCCCACAAAGTGGTTTGCGACGTTTCAATGATGTGATAAGGTCCTATACCAAATGCAAGGATTATTATTGTTATACTATAGTTAATGAGCATGCTGTACCGTTTTCCAGAATATATTTGTTGCTCTCGAGTTTGCGTGCGAGACTCAGGCCCCCAATCTTGCACTCCAGTGTTTCAGACAGAAAGACATTGGCAGATCTCAAATCCCGATGGATGTAAGAATTCTCCTCCATGTAAACCATTCCCTGGGCAATCTGAAACAGGAGCAGAGGTGTTGTCACTCCTCTACACCCAAGTTCATAATCCACTGCTGCCTCCAGCCTCCTCAACCCTCACGGTCACACAGTCACAGCCTTGCTCCTTCCTACCTCTGTGACCTGCTAAAGTCATATTGACCCACCCGCTCAGCAGGCTCTGGCCTATGCCACGTCCCCTGCCCGGCCCACCCCACCATTGGCGATCGGGCCCTCAGCTTCTCTGCTCCCACCCTGTGGAACTCCATCCCACAATCCCTTCACCTCACTCCCTCTCTTGCCTGCTTCAAGGCACATCTCAAGACCCTACTCTTCGACTGCACCTTTGGTCACCCTCCTACGCCTACTCTCCCTGCCCTCCCCCTGTTCTGACCTCAACCCCCAGCTCGGGTCCAAATCCCTGACTATCCAGCGCCTTGGGACATCCTCCCGACATGAAAAGTGTTGTGTAAATGCAATTTGTTGTTGTTATTATTAGCCACACCATGACCAGCACAACAACAACCACAACAACAACAAATTACATTTCTAGACAGTCAAGGATTTGGACCCAAGCTGGGGGTTGGGATCAGGACCACCACCAGCCCTCAACTTCATTTCTATCCAGCTTGGGTCCACCAAGCTGCCGCTTCTCACCCCGTTAGCCCTTTACTCACACACACTACCCCCACTCCTCCCCTTCAAAACCAATGTCATTCTCAAAACACACTTGACCCCCTTCCACGTCTTCCACTATCACCCAGTGGGTTTGCGCTCCACATTGGGAGTTCATGTGAGCTCAGTCTAGGCTAATGCTCCACTGCAGTGCTGGGGGAAAACGGACTTGTTGGAAGTGCCATCCTTAGGATCAGACGGTTCCTTCTGAAATCCCTCCAGCTTACACTCTCCCTTTCCGTAAACATCTCCCTTCAGCCACCTCCCTCCCCTTAACCCCATCCCGGCTTGGGCTCCCGCTCAGTGTTTGTAAAGCATCTAAGAGGTTCTTGATGTTGAGCCAGAGAAGTGAAATTTATTCTTGTTGTCCTCCACTTCCCCCCCCATCCCCCCACACACCCTTACTCCCCCATACAGCCCCCACCACCACCACAACCCCTGAGGGCTTCGCTCCCTACGAACCCCCCAGTCACAGCCCCCCACTCAAAGCCCCCCCCACAGCCGACTCACCCCACAGCCGACTCCCCCCACAAGCCCCCATACCCTCACCCTCCCTAACAGCCCCCCCGGAGCTGCAATGTGTTGTGATAACGAGATCTAACCCTCTTGCTGTCTGTTGACTTGCCTGTGTTGCGAAGTCAATCAGCACCACTGGCTCCAGCTGTTTTCCCAGATCATTTCTCAAGTAATTGTTTAAATTTCCTTCAGAGAAAGGAGACATTCCATCACTGCGTTATCTGACGGTGGGACTGAGAGTGGGGCTGGAGTGGGTTGTGGGTGGGGCTGAGGTTGGGGGTGGGGCTGGAGGGGGTTGTGGGTGGGGCTGAGGTTGGGGGTGGGGCTGGAGTGGGTTGTGGGTGGGGCTGAGGTTGTGGGTGGGGCTGGAGGGGGTTGTGGGTGGGGCTGAGGTTGGGGGTGGGGCTGGAGTTGAGGTTGGGGGTGGAGTGGGGCTGAGGTTGGGGGTGGGGCTGAGGTTGGGGGTGGGGCTGAGGTTGAGGGTGGGGCTGGAGTGGGGGTGGGACTGAGGTTGGGGGTGGGGCTGGAGGGGGGTGGGGCTGAGGTTGGGGGTGGAGCTGAGGATGGGGGTGGGGCTGGAGTGGGGGTGGGACTGAGGTTGGGGGTGGGGCTGGAGGGGGGTGGGGCTGAGGTTGGGGCTGGAGTTGAGGTTGGGGGTGGAGTGGGTTGTGGGTGGGGCTGAGGTTGGGGCTGGAGTTGAGGTTGGGGGTGGAGTGGGTTGTGGGTGGGGCTGAGGTTGGGGGTGGGGCTGGAGTTGAGGTTGGGGGTGGAGTGGGGTGTGGGTGGGGCTGAGGTTGGGGGTGGGGCTGGAGTGGGGGTGGGACTGAGGTTGGGGGTGGGGCTGGAGGGGGGTGGGCTGAGGTTGGGGGTGGAGTGGGTTGTGGGTGGGGCTGAGGTTGGGGGTGGGGCTGGAGTTGAGGTTGGGGGTGGAGTGGGGTGTGGGTGGGGCTGAGGTTGGGGGTGGGGCTGGAGTGGGGGTGGGACTGAGGTTGGGGGTGGGGCTGGAGGGGGGTGGGGCTGAGGTTGGGGGTGGAGTGGGTTGTGGGTGGGGCTGAGGTTGGGGGTGGTGCTGAGGTTGGGGGTGGGGCTGAGTTTGTGGGTGGGGCTGGAGGGGGGTGGGGCTGAGGTTGGGGGTGGGGCTGAGGTTGGGGGTGGGGCTGGAGTGGGGGTGGGGCTGAGGTTGGGGGTGGGGCTGGGCTGGGTGTGATGGACGTTACCTTTCACCATGAACTCGCTGATGATGAGCATGGGCTCGGAAGTGATGACCATTCCCAGGAAGCTCACGAGCCGCTCGTGCTGCAGACCCCTCCTCACCTCAGCCTCTCTGCGGAAATCATCCTGCGAGCTGGTCTGCAGGTCCCTCACTCGCACAAACACCTTGCGCTGGACTTTGTTAATATCTACAGAGAACATGATTCACAGTGTAACTGGTGCCTGGAACAAGTGGCTGATGTATTTCGATGTGGAGTCCTGTAGTTCAGTGGTCAGAGAGCTCGCCTCACAAGCGAGAGAACCTGGGCTTGATTCCCGGACAGGGCGAAGCATTGGCAAGTTTCCTTACTCCACACACCCCTATGTAGCCGGCAGTAAGTAGGAACTGTTGTTAGTTGAATGGTGGATCACTTTTCTGGGGGTAATAATCCTTTCAAAAAATTAAGATAGAGTAAATAATAATAATTTGGTCACTCAATCCACGACTGTTTGTGGGACACTCACTGCTGTGCGCAATTGGCTGCCGTGTTTCGCCCACAAAATTTACAGTCATTTCACTTTACAGTGTATCCTGTGAAGCGCTTTGAGACATCTTGAAGCCGTGATAAGGCGCCATATCAAATGAAAGGATTATTATTATTAATGCGGTGACGTTTGCCACTTTATCCAGGGGCTAAGAGGACAGTGAGTCTGACCCCGATATTCAGAGCGATGCCAAAGATCCACAATGTTACTTGGAAGAAGAGTATGGCGTATCTCCTGCTCGATATCACCCAAACTCACCCGCCGGCAGGACCTGAACCAATCCTTGGATCATTCCTTACCCATCCAGGCTTCCCCCACACTCCCCGGTCCCAGCCTCAGAGCCTCCCTCGCAATCTCAGAGCCACCGGACTGTGAACGACATCTCCGCTGCCTTCTGATGGAGGAGCTGGACAGCCTCTGGCACAGACCATCTGTGTTCTCTAAACGGTTACATTCCAATCAAGCAGATCAGATCATAATTAGTCTTGTGTTTGATAAAGCTCCCTCTGTCACAATTCTACCCAGCACAGCGTCCCTGTGCACGCTTACACACTGACAGTCCTCCCTACCCCCGGCTCAGCCTCACTCACTGGGTGCCAGCGAGAGCCAGTAAATGCATTTGATCTGGAGGAATAGTGGAGGCTGGGGGGGCGGTAATGGAAAGAGTAATGGCTTTGCTCAGTTGCCCACCCCCCACACACACTGCCCCCCTCCCCCAAGGCTAGTCACTTTAATATACCCAGAAACTCGAGCTCACCGCGGTAATACTTAACCATCTCCTGTAAACTGATAAACTTGACGCGGGAGTTGCAGTAGTAACCACTGGGGCTGGTCTCTATCTTGTAATGAAGAACTCTATTTCCCAGCGTGGGATCCCAGTGCCGCACTGACAGGGTGTAGCTACCTGATCAACACACAAGGAAAACAAGCTCAGTTGAGGATTAGGCGACACAAGCAGAGCCCCGGGACCATAGTGGTTAGAGAGCACTCGCCTCGAAACCTCAGGCTAGTTTCCTTGCTCCATACACACAGACACACACACATGGTTCTGTTTACCAGCAGTACGTTGGAACCCG
The DNA here is from genome assembly GCF_018977255.1 of Callorhinchus milii. NCBI lineage: Eukaryota > Metazoa > Chordata > Chondrichthyes > Chimaeriformes > Callorhinchidae > Callorhinchus > Callorhinchus milii. The sequence goes on along the minus strand of NW_024705728.1, from coordinate 13,984 downwards.
CTTCTTAGTCGATTGGCGGATCACTTTCTGGAAGGTAATAATAGCTTTTCTGGATCCCTTCAAAAATAAATAAATCCATGATCACTAAATCCATGACCGTTTGTGGGACACTGGTGTGTGCAATTGGCTGCCGCGTTTCATCCACAAAATATACAGTCAATTCACTTTACAGTGAAGCGCTTTGAGATGTCTCGAAGACGTGAAAAGGCGCTGCATCAAATCAACAATTATTATTATTATTATTAAACCAAGTCTCCCTGGCCGAGAAACAGTGCGTGTGTGTTTGCGGTCCAGAGAAACACTCGCCTGGTCTGGAGATACTCTCTCTGATCAGGAAAGTTCCAACGTTATACTCCGGCTCCAGGATCATCTCCTCTGCCTCTCGCCAATCAATGCCTGTGAAGAACCACCTGTGAGAAAGAGACCAGAGAGGAGCGAGTGACAGGAGAACTGTATATAGGATATTATATATAGAATTTGGTGTCTGAAGTCGAGCACAGGAACCTACCTCTCCTCCTCCAGTGGTTTGGTGTCTGAAATCGAGTCACTGGTGTCTTGGTTGGAAGCAAGAGGCGTGGCACAGTGTCCTTCAGATCTGAAACATGGAATAACAATAATAATAATAACAATCTTGCCAGCTTGAAACTACAAGACTGGCAAGGCTGCTGTGGCTAATCTGAACACCACCAGTACTGCCTGGCAGACAGAGGGTGGGCAGCGGCCTCTTGTGGCTGAGCCAAATGGGTTACAACTCAGAACCCGACCGGAACAAGGATTTCGGATTCCTGCTGGTGTCAGCCATTCTCACCCGGGCGGGACCTGGGCAAAGAGCAACGGGTAATCAGGATGTTCTGCTGAATTAATTCTCTGATAAACAGCAAGTGGTGCACCTTGAATCAACCAGAGATTATCTACCTGATGGTTCTCTCCTCCTGGGTCATGAAGAAATCACTGCGGAAAGCTACCCAGGCTGTCTGTCACTCTGGCTTCACGCTCTCTGTGAGATTTTCTATATTTATATCATAATTGTGAAGAATGAAGGTTTGGATTGGAATGGAGCCTCAATAATAATAATCCTCGCATTTGATATTGCGCCTCATCACGTCTTCGAGATGTCGCAAAGCGCTTCACAGAATATACTGTAAAGTGAATTGTCTATATATTTTGTGGGTGAAACGTGGCAGTCAGTCAATTGCGCACAGCAGTGTCCCACAAACAGTCATGGGTAGAGTGACCATATTATTCTTTTTTTAGAAAAGCTTTAAACACCCCCTCTAACTGAGCTCCCAGGCCTGTCCATTCTCTGGGGAAGCACATTTTGACAATAATTAACTAGAGAAAGTGACAGTATTTCTAGGCTGTGAGCATAGGAACCTACCTCTCCTCCAGTGGTTTGGTGTCTGAAGTTGAGTCACTGATGGTTTGATCAGAAGCAGGAGACTTGGCACATTGCCCTTCAGATCTGAAACATGGAAACCGGTCTTTATTCAGGGCAAGGAATTGTCCAAAAGCCGTCACACATTAAACACCGACAATCATGCTCGTAACAACTTTAACCAAAGCAAAACCAGCCAGAGTGAGCAAATGGTTCCAAACTGGTTGGGTCGCATATTTGAGAAGTGAAGCTTTCAGGACACTGTGCCATTCAGGTAGAATCCTGTAGCTCAGTGGTTAGAGCACTCGCCTCGCAAGTGAGAGGACCTGGATTCGATTCCCGGGCAGGGCGAAACGCTGGGCAAGTTTCCTTACTCCACTCACACGCCTCTGTTATTTATTTAGCAGTAAGTAGAAACACGGTTGTTAGTTGATTGGCGGATCCCTTTTCCGGGGGTAATAATCACTTAAAAAATGTTTTTTTTTTAAATTTGGTCACTCAATCCAGGACACTGTGTCACTCAGCCAGGTACAACAGGTGAGCCGGGGAAGGCATGATTGTGTAATAAAGACTAATACAGGCACCTACCCCTCGTCCTCCCCCACTGGTGCCATCTGTTCATTCTCCTCATCATCCAGGGTCTTCACATAGTTGCTGGGGATCAGACCTGCTGCTTCTGTTCTCAGAGAGCTGGCGTACCACCAGCCATCATTCCTGCAATCACACACACACTTTGTTTCTGAGGCCCTTAGCATCGTCAGGACCTTTCATCAGGATCTTTACTTCCATCGTGACATTTGCTCATAAGCCAGTGGTTACACCACCGTCTGAATTCATTTCTGGTTCTCATCAATGCACCAGATCAGAAGCTCAGGGTAGCCTGAGCTCAGTGCTGGGGCTTCAGTCTCTCGTGGTCACATCCACACCACCGATGTCATAGACATAGACAAACATGGTGTCTTGACCCAAGGGGAGGGGAGAAGATTGCAAGCAATGTGTAGAAAGGTCAAGAGCATTGGAACTCACACTTTGTTCAGCACCCTGATTATCTCTCCCTTCTCAAAAGCCAACTCATCCTCTTCACGTGTTTTGAAGTTGTACATTGCGATGGCAATCTTTACTGTGGTTCCTGCAGCAAACAGGGGTTTATCAGAGAGTAAACGTGGCTTGTAACACACTGAGCAAACAGCGAGGTCCACGGCGGCTACAATTCCTTAGTCACTAATCACCAAGTCCCCACAGTATCACACAGTTACCGTCGGCCAGGACATCCTCCACTTCACAACAACAACAGCTACAAACACATTTACACAGCGTCGTTCATAGACAAGAGACGCCCCATAGCACTTTGCAGATGGGATTCATTAGAAACAATGGGAATGTTGTTAATGGAGACAAATGTGGCAGCTAATACCAGCGACGTCTAGCACACAAGATGTGCAGCTGATGAATTTTTGGAGTGAATTTGTAGGGAATATAAATCAGCACCGCAGCTAAATAAACCTGCTGCTGGGGGCGGGGTGGGGGGGGAGAGGGAGGAGGTGTCCCTTCCTGCATGAAACACAGGCCAGACAGGAGCTAAGTTAGTGACTTTAACTGGAAATGATAATAATCTAGAAATAAGTAATAATAATAATAATCCTTGCATTTGATATAGCGCTTTTCACGTCGGGAGGACGTCCCAAAGCGCTTCACAGAATAGACTGTAAAGTGAATGGACTGTATATTTGTGGGCGAACGCGGCAGCCAATTGCGCACAGCAATGTCCCACAAACAGGCGTAGATTGAAAATGACCAATTTATTATTGTTTTGTTTTGGAGGGATTATTATTACTCTGTGTGGAGTAAGGACACTTGCCCAAGGTTTGGCCCTCTGCCTGGAATTGAACTCAGGTCTCTCACTTGCAAAGCGAGTGCTCTAACCACTGATCACTGACATGGAGACAAACAAGTGAAACCAGGAAGCAGTTTTTCCACCAAAAGGACAGTGGGAATCTGGAACTCTCTTCCCCAAAAGGTAGTGGATAATGGATCCATTCAGATTTTCAAGACTGAGGTGGATAGATATTTGTTAGGTCAGGGGATCAAGGGATATGGGGCAAAGGCGGAAAATTCAGGTTGAGGTACAGATCAGCCGTGATTTAATAGAATGGTGGAGCAGACTCGAGGGGCTGAATGGTCTACTCCTGTTCCTATGTTTCTATAAGGCAGCCAGTGAGCTCAAGTACCACAAACAACAAAAATGAGGAGGCATTTTAAAGTGAATTTCTGGGGGAATTGGGATTGGGGGAGATGTTCGACAGTAGGGTTTGTACAGAGGGTATTGTTGGGGGTACAGTGGGTGTGCAAGGGTCAGTGTGTGGTTGGGGGCACGGGTGTGTGAGGGTGAGTGTGTGGTTGGCAGCACAAAGGGCACCCAGAGAGGGCACCAAGCTGAACCCGTGTGTGGCACTTACCGCCTGTACAAGGAGATGATCCGCCTTCCGCCATCAGTGCACTTTCAGTTCACTAGAAAACAGAGAGTCAGAAATCAGGCTGGAGGCTGCTCTAGAGAGTTCATTTATTCAAACAGTTTGAGGTGTACCAACGCAGTCAGTATATCATACGGGATGGTTTGTTACCTCTTTACCTCGCTGCTACCCACACGACTCCGTTAGTGCCCACTCTCCATTGCTGAGCCATCAGCAGCCTATTGATATCTGTCCTCACCTGATCACCAGGTATAGGCATGGAGTGAGCGAACAATTTTATTTGGGGGATTTGAGGACCAGGACACCAGAAGTCAGAAACTCCCTTCTCTTTTCGAACAGAGCCACAAGATCTTTAACAGGCAGACAGGACCTCGGTTTAACATCTCATCTGATCTTTCAATTCTATTTCCCCCACTTTTTATCCACCCCCATAACCCTTTTCTTGTCCCTTTTAATTGTCTCATTCGATTCAACCTGCAAGGCTTCTGAGGCAGCCCACATAACGTTTCCTGCACTAAATTCCGTCCCCCCATCACCCCAGTCCTCACCACTGGCTTCCCATCCCCAAACAAATCAATTTCAAGTTCCTCACACTCATTTTCAAATCCCTCCATGCCCTGGCACATCACTCTCTCTCTGACCTGCTTACTCCCCACCCCACTACCCACTGCCTCCGCTCGACTGGCTCCAGCTTCCTGCTTGTCCCTCGTGCCCTCCGCTGCACTTTCAATCACTACAATCCAAATTCTGGAATATTCTCCATCTATCCCTCTTCCTTGCCCCTTCCTTCACCATCTTCAGATCGCTCCTGACAACCTCCCTCTTCGACCGTGCCCGAGCTCAGTGGTTAGAGCACTCGCTTTGCAAGTGAGAGACCTGAGTTTGATTCCCGGCAGAGGGCGAAACCTTGGGCAAGTTTCCTTACTCCACACAGAGCCTAATAATAATCCCTCCAAAACCAAAAACAATAATAAATTGGTCATTTTCAATCCACGACTGATTGTGGGACATTGCTGTGTGCAATTGGCTGCCGCGTTCGCCCACAAATATACAGTCAATTCACTTTACAGTATATTCTGTGAAGCGCTTTGGGACGTCTAGAAGACGTGAAAAGCGCTATATCAAATGCAAGGATTATTATTATTATGGTTACCTCCTCCGTCCCCCTGGCTCAGCGTTGTGCTCCGCCACTGTCAAACGGACTGGGGGGGTGGGGGCTACTTATATATGTTGCCACTGACTGCCCAGCAATGGAGATGCAGACAGTGGAATTGACCCTGGGAGGTGTAAATAAAACCAGCAGCTAATCAGCTAACTCACACTTCATCCTCAGCAAAATCCTTTCAGGAACCCAGACCTTTCACTTTCACATGTGAGGGAAGCCAAGATCCACCATCAAACTCACTGCCTTCAATCACCAGAACACAAACACCACAAGGATATTGTAAACTCACCAGCACCAACGTGTGTCCTGGGGTGAGGTCTTCCTGCTGCAGGCTCCGCACTGCCCTCGCTTCAGGCAGCCCAGCTCAGCACCTCCCTGTGTGACTGCAGCACAAACACACCCGCTCAGTAGAGAGTAAAGACAAGCGAATGGATCTTATCAGCGGCTAGAGAATACAAAGTACACCCTCACCTGAAGCTGGCGGAAGCTGGAAGAACAGGGCTGGGTTCAGACACTGCCTGATGGAGGAAGGCATTCCAGTTTTCTGTTGTACAAAAGTCCCCTGGTGACACAGTAGCAAACATTGCCTTGCACTGGCAGCACAAAGCTACAGACCAACTTGTGGCAGGTGTTGGAATTAGAAACATGTTATTGTGTAAAATATTATTTGGGTTCTGTTAGAATTGGTCCTCGTGGTGTTGGGGCTGAGGTAGTGAGAGGAGGGTAATTATCCACTGTCCTCACTCTGAGAATCAGCCACTTGACTGATTTGATCACTCTTGGTCAGTAACATGGTCACTCAATAATAAATAATAATAATTTGGTCACTCAATTCACAACTGTTTGTGGGACACTGCTGTGTGCAATTGGCTGCCGTGTTTCACCCGCAAAATAAGTCGCTACACTTTACAGCATATTCTATGAAGTGCTTTGAGACGTCTCAAAGACGTGACAAGGCGCTGTATCAAATACAAGGATTATAGTACTTTTAAGCAATCACATATTCCTGATTTCTGAGGAGTTCCGTCTCAGCCAGGCCAGCGGTTGTGGTTACCCCTGGCCGGGTCTCAGTGCCCAGGCTGCAGGTTGCCAGATGACAGCTGTAACGTTGAGTGTGATGTCCTGCGGTTGAGTGTTCCTCACTCCTGTCAGTGTGTTCTGTCCCCGAGGCCTCTCTATAATGACTGACTGTCTAACTGACTGACAGGCTCATTTCCTAATGCTCCCGTCCACATTGTAATCAGACACTGAGCATTAAGCAGGTTCAGATCACTGGTCTGGCTGCGGAGGCTGAGCTGGTAACATGAAGGTTTGGGTCTGGGGGCCACTTGGGAGTCAGTGGGACTGTCCCTCAAGGAGAAAGAGGTGCAGAGGCCAGACGGCAACCCCACTGCACTCAAAGGCTGAGAAGGTTTGTCAGACAGGCGCAAGAGGAGAGATTGAACCTGGCTTTAATAACAAATGGGTTTGAAAAACATAAATCACACGTTTAAAACATATGTGCCACACGGAACATAACTAACATGAAGATCCAAGCTGGTGAACCGCACAGCGAGGCTGAGAGCAGGTGAGGCTGAGGCTGTGTCACACTACACCAGTGTCCATCCCTCAGTGCCCACAGCTGCCCTGGCGGGCGGGGCCGATTTCAGCTGCGTGTCCGTCACCAGAAGCCCAATGGCAGGGTCAGTCAGCAGTCCCTCTGCTCGGTGACACCGCACACGAGCTCAGGCTGGAGCCAGGCTTGCATTGCCTGTTATCTCTCATGATTCCTGGCTGCTGTTTGAGGAGCAGCTGCTGCTGCAGCAGCCGTGTTGGTTGCACTTTTGCAGCAGGTTTATTCAGCTACAGTTCAGGCTCAGTGTGAATCGCAGTGCTGCGGAGTGTTGTTAGGGGTCCGCGGAGGGGCAGGTGGGGTCTATACCCGTCGGCGTTTGGCCCCGCTCGGGCTGGACGGGTTGCTGTTTGCACTGAGCAGGTTGGCTGTGGCTCGGTTCCTCTTCCGCTTGTCAATCACTTCTTTGGCCCCAGGTTCCCCACAGCCAGGCCCTTTCTCTTTGGCCACCGACTTCTCCAATGGTTTTGTATTACCTGCAGAGGCAGAAAGCTTAAAGAGATCAGAGTCTCCAGACACACAGAAAGCTGTGGGCTGCTCTAGGGCATATTATCACTTAAACCAGGGTTCAAGCTCCGCTTAAGAATGGGATGAAAATCTCCTCTTAATTAGTGCAATGAGACAGCCTCCAGCTAGTCAGTGAGCACTGGGGCCGCCCACAACTCAGTGTGAGACAGGAACCTCACTCGGGAGGCCACCAAAATGAGAAAGGTCTCCCTAGTGTGTGTGGGTGTGCTCTGTGCTTGGGGCTGAGCAGAGGCGGGTTTACCCAACCTGTACTGTGTGTAGCTGTTCCACTCTGCGCACTGACACGATCACAGGAGCCTGCGGTTACACCACACTCCACAAACAATAAGAAAAGTGCATGGAATCAGACCCACAAACAGTGCCCAAGGACCCGGCTCAACACAACACAAGAATTTGATAGAATCACCCAAGGTTACAGCAAAGAAACCGGTCCCTCAGGCCATCATTACACTGAGGGCATTCTCCACATGAGCAATAATCGCAGCTCATTCTACTCGATCCAAACCTTTGATATTCCTGTCTTTCAAGCAGCTATCTAACATTTCCAGTCACGGACAGCGCATAGCCTGATACGTACCCTCCTCCAGGGAAGGCTGTTCAGACATCTCTTCTTTCTGTTCTTCCTTCGGTTCCTCTTCGGCTCCTGCTTTCCCTGTGACAGGAAAAGTGTTACACATCGGAGCCTGACAGTGAGCAGGACAGGACTATCAGCTAGTGAAACCTCCACATCTGTTTGCCACAGCACAGCTGGTTTGGGTGCAACCAGAGTCACACTAGTGTGGAGGCAGTTAACCAGACTGACTCTGGTACCAATGCTATCTGAATCCTCAAAACTCGCCAATGCGCTCAATAGTGGATCACAGAGTAAAGAAGGTTTATGGGCAGGTGGTGGCTGTTTGGCCCAATGTGGCTGTTCTGGTGCTCACTCCTGACCCCAGTTTATAGAATCATAGAATTATGCAGCACAGAAGGAGGCCATTCAGACCATCGTATCTGTGCCGGGCTCTTTGTACAGAGCTTCCAAATCAATCCCACTCCTCCGCTCTCTCCCCATAGCCCTGCAAACTTGTCCTCCCCAAGTAATTACCTTTGCATTTCTCCACATTAAATTTCACCTGCCACGTGTCTGCCCATTTTACCAGTCTGTCCGTGTCCCTTTGCAGTCTGCTACTATCCACCACACTGTTTACCACTTTCTCTTTGTAATAGCTCTCTTTGTAATAATCCTTACAATTGATCCAGAGCATACCATGCTGAAACAACTCCAAGAGAATTACTGTCAAGTGCAGCAACTGGATATTCGGAAGAAAACGTGGCAGCCAATTTGCACACAGCAATGTCCTTCAAACAGCCGTTACGTGAATGATGATTTTAACTGGAGGTGTAATGGTCAGTTCACTGGAGACACTCAGGTTTGAAAACCTTTATTACATCCCATCCCAACCTCCAGCAAAAACAGCCTCATTCCTCTGGTCCCAAGATCATCCCAGTGAGTCTCTATTCCGTACACCCTCACTCGCCTGTCTCCCACCCCCCACTCGCCTGTCTCACCCCCCCACTCGCCTGTCTCACCCTCCCCCACTCGCCTGTCTCACCCCCCCCGACTCGCCTGTCTCACCCCCCCCACTCGCCTGTCTCCCCCCCACTCGCCTGTCTCCGCCCCCCACTCGCCTGTCTCCCCCCCCCACTCGCCTGTCTCCCCCCCTCCCACACTCGCCTGTCTCCCCCCCTCCCACACTCGCCTGTCTTCCCCTCTCCCACACTCGCCTGTCTCCCCCCCATTCACTTGCCCCCCCACTCGCCTGTCTCACCCCCCACTCGTCTGTCTCCCCCCCCCCCCCCGCTCACCTGTCTCCCTCCCCCACCGCTCGCCTGTCTCCCCCCTCCCCACTCGCCTGTCTCCCCCTCACTGATTTCCCACACACACCACAGTGCTGGCAGGATGACATTGCTAACACTCAGAAAACTTCACAGGGGGAACGTACCATCAGGAAGGACATGTCCCACAGTAGTTACAGTCTCCTTACCTTCCTTCACCTCGTGGATGATGTCCTCGGGAAGAACAAAATTGCGCTCACCATTCGGGAAGGGCAGAATCTCAGACTCATGCTGGGGACAGACACAGAGCAGAGGGACATCCAGCATAAAATAACCTCTACAACAAGAACAACAAATTACATTTGTATAGCGCCTTTCATGTTGGAAGGACGTCCCAAGGCGCTGGACAGTCAGGGATCCACTGTGGAGGGCTTTGAAGGTGAGGACCAGGATCTTGAACTGTATCCTCTGTGTGATGCGAAGCCAGTGGAGTCGGGCGAGGATGGAGGTGATAGGGTCACGGAGGCTGTTGCGGGAAAGGACACGGTCTGCAGAGTTCTGGATGATCTGCAGCCTATGGAAGGAGGAGTTGGGGAGGCCGACAAGCAGAGAGTTTGTGTAATCGAGCCTGGATGTAAAGCCTGTGTGTGGATGAGGGTCTCGGCGGCCTGCGATGAGAGACAGTGGCAGAGCCGGGCAATGTTGCGAAGATGGGGAAAGATGGAGCAGGTCATGGCACGGATGTGGGGGGTGAAGGACAGTTGAGGGTCGAACAGGTCGCCGAGGTTCCGTATTGGTTTTTGTGAGGTGTAGAGGGCATCCATCCATCAAGGGAGATGCCATCTATACAAAACACAGGCATTCACACTCCTACATTGTTGCATAAATTCCGACTATACCCCTTGCTCTGGAGTCCACAACGAGAAGGAAGGGTTGTCCCCTAACTAACTTGTCAATTCCCTTTTATTGTTTGCCACACATCAAGAAGATCACTATTTATCTCTTCCACTCTGAGGAACATAAACCAAGTTTAATCTGGTCTCTCGCCGTACCTAAACCATGACTTCCAGAGAATCACTTGTCACTGCATTTACTCCAAGGCTAGTATCTCCTTCCACAGACGGTCCCCACAACTGAATCCAGTACTTCAAATGGGATGTGTCATTAGAAAACGTGAAGAAGTCCTCTCTATTCCCACATCCAAATTATATATATATAGGGCCCCAGTACTGATCCCTGCGGATCACAGGTCACAAAGAACACTCCTTAGTAATTAACATAATGGGCTGAATAACCTTCTTCTGTGCTGTTAGTTTCTAATTGAACCAACTCAATTTATCTACCTGTCCCCCACAAGACATGCTGAAAGGCTGGTGCATCAGCGACTCACCAGCGCTTGCATGTCATACATGACGTTCAGGTGTTCCCACACTATTTTGGAGGAGACCTGGCGGCCGATGTTTTGACTGAATTTGTCTCGGATGCAGATCATGTGGAAATGGCGATTAACTCCTGTCGGCAGAGAGAACAGATTAATAATTTGTTTCCGCAGCAACACCAGGAATGTGATCACCATCCCACACGGTTACCAGGGGCGTCTGAGAGCGGGGGTGGGGGGGCGTCTGAGAGCGGGGGGACGACGACGTCTGAGAGCTGGGGGGGACGTCTGAGAGCGGGAGTGCTTCGGAGAGCGGGTGGGACGTCTGAGAGCGGGGGGGGGGGGGGAGACGTCTGAGAGCGGGGGGGGGCGTCTGAGAGCGTTTGAGAGCGGGGGGCGTCTGAGAGCGTCTGAGAGCGTCTGAGAGCGGGGGGGGCGTCTGAGAGCGTCTGAGAGCGGGGGGCGTCTGAGAGCGTCTGAGAGCGGGGGGGCGTCTGAGAGCGTCTGAGAGCGGGGGGGCGTCTGAGAGCGTCTGAGAGCGGGGGGGCGTCTGAGAGCGGGGGGGCGTCTGAGAGCGGGGGGGCGTCTGAGAGCGGCTGAGAGCGGGGGCCGTCTGAGAGCATCTGAGAGCGTCTGAGAGCGGGGGGGCGTCTGAGAGCATCTGAGAGCGCTGAGAGCGGGGGGGCGTCTGAGAGCATCTGAGAGCGGCTGAGAGCGGCTGAGAGCGGGGGGGCGTCTGAGAGCGGCTGAGAGCGGCTGAGAGCGGGGGGGCGTCTGAGAGCATCTGAGAGCGGCTGAGAGCGGGGGGGCGTCTGAGAGCATCTGAGAGCGGCTGAGAGCGGCTGAGAGCGGGGGGGCGTCTGAGAGCGGCTGAGAGCGGCTGAGAGCGGGGGGCGTCTGAGAGCGGGGGGGCGTCTGAGAGCGTCTGAGAGCGTCTGAGAGCGTCTGAGAGCGGGGGGGCGTCTGAGAGCGTCTGAGAGCGTCTGAGAGCGGCTGAGAGCGGCTGAGAGCGGGGGGGCGGGAGACGGGGATATACAGAAGCGGTGAGTTTGGACGCTGTGAGTTGGCCGCACATCGTGACGGGTCACGTTGACTGACTGACCAGTGACGCTCAGTGACCAGACACGGCCGGGTCACAAGGTCGCGGTGACGAACCTCTGACACCAGTTTCCAGAATATTCTCATTTATTCCAGTTTTTTGGGGACAGTTTTACTCCAGACTCCGATTCCCTGGGTTTGTTGGGTGTACTCCCCCCCCCGCTCCGGGGCCGCACTCACCCACAGCTTATGCCCCAACATGGCGTGGAACAGGCAGACCTCCACCTCGGGGCTCCACGACACCGCCTCCTCCTCCCGCTCCTTCTCCACCGCCAGGGCCTGAACCTCGGCCATAGCCAGCAATCCACCCGCCGCCCTACTACCCTAGCCCCAGGCTTCGGGCCTGCATCAACAGCCGCACCCCTGCCAGGAATCCCAGCAGTCCCCGCGCTACTGCCAGGAATCCCAGCAGCCCCGCGCCACTGCCAGGAATCCCAGCAGCCCCCGCGCTACTGCCAGGAATCCCAGCAGCCCCCGCGCCACTGCCAGGAATCCCAGCAGCCCCCGCGCTACTGCCAGGAATCCCAGCAGCCCCCGCGCCACTGCCAGGAATCCCAGCAGCCCCCGCGCTACTGCCAGGAATCCCAGCAGCCCCGCGCCACTGCCAGGAATCCCAGCAGCCCCCGCGCCACTGCCAGGAATAATACTAATAATTCTTGCATTTGATGCAGTGCTTTATCGCGTTGAGAGACGCCTCAAAGCGCTTCACAGGATATACTGTAAGTGAATTGACTGTACATTTTGTAGGGAAATGTGGCAGCCAATTGCGCACAGCAATGTCCCACAAACATTCGTGGACCAAATTATTATTATTTATTGATTATTATCCCCAGAAAAGGGATCCCACTGACTGTACGTAAACCGTGGAGTCAGGAAACTTGCCCAACGTGTCCCCCTGACCCCGGAATCGAACCTGGATCCTCACGCTGAGATGGGAGAGATTGAAGAAGCTAAAATGACAGTTTAATTCCTTCCTCAGACCTTGTCTCAGCCTTTCCTCGTGTCTCATTCACACAGAGCCACTGAAATAAAATTTCAAATTTGTTGTCTTTTTTGACTCATTTCTCAATTTGAAACGTACAATATTTTGAACGTTGGAAGCGGCTCCTCCCTGCGGAGACCAGAAGGTGGTGTTTGTTTCAATAACAAATTAGATAGATTTATGCTAATAACACCTCGGGATACAGTGTATAGTTTGGGACACGACATGTCAAACGACTGCCAGGACGGGGAACGTGAACTGGATGGACCTTCGTTTTCTTTCACCAGCAAATTCTTATGGTCTTAACAATTGATAAAATAAAAGCTGAATTCTCCCGCTCTCCGAATGAAACTGATATAAAAATAAACTTTCCTCTGTGTTTCTATCTGCGTGTCTGGCTATGTAGTCTGCTGAAGGTCACTTGACAACGTCAGACATAAGTTCCATCTCGTTTTAGTTGCACTGTGGCCTCACGCTGGGTGTATGGGTTGGATCCATCTGCAATTCTCTGCCTCATCCTCCAGGGCTCCAACCACAACATAACCACAGTGACAGGAGAGTGGGGATAAAGTGGAGGGACTCATCTTCTCAAAGAATCATAGAATTTTACAGCACAGAGGGAGGCCATTTGCTGTATCCTGCCTGTGCTGACTTTGGTTTCATTTCCACTCTCTGTCCTTTTTTAATATTCCTTTTCAAATATTTCTGCAATTCCCTTTTCAAAAGCTATTATGGATTCTGTCCTCAGACCACGAGTAGGTCAGCCGGAGGTAATGTGAGAGGCTGTGTGTGGGGAGGGGGAGCCCAACCTAGCAATGATCTTCTAGTCTGAAGCAGCTGCATACAGTAACCTGATGCTGCGTCATGGAAAACCCTATCGTACAAGAGAACCTGCCACCCAGCACACACTCACTGCTCACACAATCCCACTTACACTCCTGAAAAATAAATTAATTCCCAGGAATCAAATGTGCCCTCTAGACTGGTCACTCACAGCAGCAACTGTGCAAAACCCGACTGAGCTTAAAAAGCAAACTTTGCATTGACCTTGTTAGTAAATCAATGTTATAATAATAATAATCCTTGCAATTGATATGAGGATATCACACTACAGGAATCCACCTTCCCAAATCAAACTCAAATTATTATTCAGAATTTTGTTGATGTTATTGTCTGGGTACTTATTAAACCAGATCATTTTTCAGATAATCTTTTAAACACCTCTTTCGAATTATCAACAAATATCTGAAAACGAAAAATATAGCGTGATAAGGGGGTGAGGGGCAGCCACGTGGAGCCCAACGGGCAATTGAGATCCAGCCCAGATACATCATTTCTATGATCCTGATTTGTATCGTGCTGAGAGTGTCACTCTATAACTGGCTGGCATAATAAATTGTAATAATAGATTAGAGAATGCGACTGAGTGGTTATGTATTAGTCGCCTTAAATTAGTTTTTAAAATTGGTTTGTGAGTCAGAAAGTTGTGGGTTCAAACTTTGTGTTGTGTCTATTGAGCTGATAGACTGACTCCAATGCAATGCTGAAGGGGGAGAG
>NW_024705727.1:16634-25902 GCF_018977255.1 Callorhinchus milii | reverse complement strand
AGGCACTGTGTAAGTTCATCTGAAATAAACAGCCACACAAACGCACACGCGCCCGCCCTTCGATCCCTCCGCTCCGCTCGCGCCCCCTCCTTCCCCGATGGTTGTTGACGGTGCGTCACTCACCCCCCAGGTGAGCGGGGTGAGCCAGGGATAAACAGCATCATGTCCGCGGTTGAGGACAAGGCTGTGGTGAGGAAGGAGAAGCTGTGGGTAGTGGTTGGGAACCATCAGCACCGTGTCAACAACAAGCTGGATGACAAGCGGACACCCCTGGACGCCTGGGACATCGTGAGCGAGGCCGAGCGATGGGTGGGCCTCGAAGTCCCTTACAACATCAGCTGTGCCAACTGTGAGCACTTTGTCACCAAGCTGAGATACGGTCAGGCTTCCAGCAGCCAGGTGAGATCCCCACACATACCCCCCCCTGCTCCCCACACTACCCCAACCCTCGCTCCCCACCCACACTGTCCCTCCCCATCCTCCCCCTCTCACACTCCCCGCTCCCACCCTCCAAGCCCCCTACCCCGCTAATCTCAGCCCTCGCTCCTCCAACCCACTCTCTCCCTACCCTCCTCCAACACCCTCCACCCCTCGCTACCCCACACTCCCCCCCCACCCCCCTCCCCGACCTACTGCAAGCAAACTTGGCATCGAAGAGAGTGCAAAACGTACCCTAACTTTAAAATGCAATCGAATATAAATCGTACAAATTCCACAATGTTGTCTCTCGAATACTTCGAGCGGTAAGAAGTATTCTTACCTCCTCCTCGTCCCCCTTCAGCCACTATGCCTCGAGGCTCTGGAATTCCCTCCCTCACGCCCTTCGCCTCGCTCCCTCTCGTCCTACTTTCAGGTCCCTACTGAAGACCTTTCTTTTCGACCGCGCCTTCGGTCCCCTTCCTCTCCCTCCCCCCGGCTCGGCCCCAGGATGCGTTACTGTGAAGCCCTCTGAGATGCCGCCCGGGTGAAGGGCGCTATATAAATCCAAGTTGTTGCTGTTGTAAGAAGGAACCCGCTTGTTAGTCGATTGGCAGTAAGTCCCACAAACAGTGACCAAATTATTATTATTATTATTTTTTTTTTGGAGGGGTTAGTACTCCTGGAAAAGCGATCCGCCAACTGACTCGCAACCGGGTTCCTACTCACTGCTGGTAAACACAGGTGTGTGAGTGTGTGCGGGGAGTAAGGAAACTTGCCTAAGGTTTCGCCCTGCCCGAGGAGTCGAACCCAGGGCGCAGATGGACAGGGAGTGAGGTTTAATGTCTTTACCGAGGCACAACGTCTGTGAGGTGTGTGACGTAGAGCCTGAGATTTGGGTGGTGTTAAATAGACACAACATTCTGTATCGGGCACATCACTGTGTGTGTGTGTGGTTTCTGAACAGGTCCAAATTCTCGTGAAGGGCGCACCCAAAGGTTATCTCTCTTAATTTTTTCTCTCTCTTTCATTTCCTCTTTCTTTCGCGCACGAGAGTGAGTCTCTCAAACATTCTTTCTTTGTTCTATGTGTTTTTGGGACGAGGCTTTCAAAATAATAAAAGGATTCGATAGGGAAGCTGCAGATAAACTATCTCCTCTGGTGGGTGGGGGGGGGGGGGGGAATCCAGAATAAAAGGGGGATCATAAACTTCTGCGAAGCGCTTTGTGACGCTTTCTGGCAATCATCCTTTCCAAGAAATAAAAATAATTTGGTCACTCAATCCACGACTGTTTGTGGGACGCAGCTGTGAGCGACTGGCTGCTGCATTTCGCCCGCAAAATACGCAGTCACTACACTTTACAGTATACCCTGCGAAGCGCCTTGGTAGGTCTCGAAGACGTGATAAGGCGCTGCGGCAACTGCAAGGGTTATCATTGTTGTTGTAAAGTGGAGTGACTGTGTTTTGTGGGTGGTTAAGAATGTGTTAGCTCCAGCTGCTCACCTATAACCTGTGCCTGGCCTCTCTCTCTCTCTCCCCCCCCCCCCCCCCACCCCCGTCCCCCCCACACACACAGGTGGAAACAGCTATAGGTGTGGGTTTAGGAGTCGGGGGAGCCATATTCCTGGGTGCTATTGCTACTGCCTGCTATCAGATCATGAAACCTCGAAATCAACACAAGAAGTGACAAACCGAGCTGTACATGGAGTCTCTCTCCCTCCCACTCCCCCTGTGTTTTGGGAATCTCTCTCTCTCTCTCTCTCTCCCTCCCTCTCCTGGAGGGGAGGGGGGGGGGCTATATCTCACATCGTGCCTTTCCGCTTTTCCATTAAAAAAAATACTTTATTTTTAATTCCGTGTGTGGAATGTTCACACACCGTGTATTTTTGATATAAAGGCACCTCCGGGGAGGGAGAGAGGAGAGAGAGAGTGTGTGTGTGAGACAGCGTGAGAGAGAACGTGTGTGCGTGCGAGAGCGAGTGAGTGTGTGTGAGAGAGCGTGAGTGTGTGTGAGCGTGTGCGAGAAAACGCGTGTAAGGGAGCGTGTACGTGAGAGTGCGCGAGTGTGAGAGAGTGTGCGTGTTTGAGAGAGAGAGAGAGAGCGAGAGAGCATGTGATGGAGAGGGAGATGAAAGCGTGAGAGAGAGAGGCAGAGTGGGTGAGGGAGAGAGAGAAAGAAGGCAGAGCACGTGAGAGAGAGAGAGAGAGAGAGAGAGAGAGAGAGAGCGTGTGTGGGAGACAGGCGGAGTGTGTGGGCGAGAGAAGGGCAGTTTGAGTGAGAGCGTGCGTGAGAGGGAGTGAGAGAGGCCGAGTGTGTCAGCGTGAGACGGAGAGAGAGAGAGAGCAAATGGAATCCAGTACGAGTTTATGGACTAAAGTGTAAATAAATGGAGCTGTTAAAACCAGGTTATGTAATTGTGAGTCTGGGAGGAATTTTAATCAAATCAAATGTAAAAGAAATAAAGACTGTTATTTGTTTCAAAGACCGGGTTTCCACATTACTGACCCCTCCTGATCCCAACCCCCAGCTCGGGTGCAAAACCCTTCAACGTCCAGCCCCTCGGGACGTCCTCCTGACGTGAAGGGCGCTGTGTCGACCTAATGTGTTGTTGTTGTGTATTCTGTTGGCGATGGGGCGGAGGAACCTGTGGACTCTGGCAAATGACGTCGCTGCCGTTTATTGCTCGGTGTTTTATTTCTCAGCAATCATGTGCTGGTTTATAGCGGAGGAGAGTGAGCAGACACCCACACACACATACACGCACACACCTAACCACGGACAGAAGCTGAGGCTGTTTATGCTGGGTCGAGTGGACAGTGCCCCGAGAGACACAGTGAGTACACACTGCTTGGGGGACTAACACAGAAAGCCTTTCTGCTAATAGTTTATAACCCTTGTATCCGACACAGTGCCTGATCAGGTCATTGATACGTCTCAAAGCGCTTCACAGAATATACTGCAAAGTGCGGCGACTGTGGGCGAAACGCGGCCTCCAATTACACGCAGCAGTGTCCCACACACAGCCGTGGATTGAGTGACTAGTTGTGTTTGGAAGGATTGTTGCTCCCGGAAAGTGATCCGCCAATCGACTGACAAGCGGGTTCCGACTTACTGCTGGTGTACAGAGGTGTGTGTGAGTGTGTGTGTGTGTGTGTGGGGTAAGGAAACTTTATACAGCGCCTTTCGCCTGTGGTAGCGCCTCCGATTCAAATAACAACAGTCTCCCTTCGCTCGATATGGCGCTTTATCGCGTCGGGAGGACGTCTCAAAGCGCTTTTTAACAGAGTTCGCTGCTCATTGTCTTGTGACTGTGACGAGGAATGAGGTTCAATGTCTCTGCTGCGTCTGTCTGTGAGATGTGTGATGTAGAGCCAGAGATTGGGTGTGAGCGGAGGGGTCATAAAGACACCGTGACGTGTCGGATCGGATCCAAATTCCAGTGAAGCGCTTGCACAATGCCTTTATCCTTTTCTTCTTTCGCACTTCCTCCTTCACACGCCAGTGACGTGCGTGCAATTGGCTGCCGCGTTTCGCCCACAAAATATACAGTCAATTCACTTTACAGTACATACAGTATATTATTATTATTATTATTATTCGGTGAAGCGCTTTGAGATGTCTCGGAGACGTGATGAGGCGCTGTATCAAATGCAAGGATTGTTATTATTATAACAAGTCATCACACTTGATAATAGTGAGTCCCGTGAAGCGCAGAGAGATGTGCTCCTGATATATATATATATATACTGTATATACTCTGTGATTCTATCAGGAAACCTGTGTGTCACGGACCCAGCAACTGAATGTATCTGAATGGGGAACAGCCAGAGCCTCTGCCATTGATCGGGCTGTGACGGGACACATGGATTTAGACATTGTGAGTAACGAGTAAACATACCCCTCGCTCCCTCTCTCTCATACACACACACTCTCTCTGTCTCACACGCGCTCTCCCTCACACGCTCACTTTCTCACTCACGCTCTCACTCGCACTCACTCATGCGCTCACTTTCTCACTCTTACATACACTCTCTCCCACACTCTCTCTTCCTCACTCTCTCATACTCTCACACACACTCTCTCTGTTTGCCTCCCTCTCAGACACACTCTCGTACTCCCTCTCTCACACACAGACTCTCTCACACACAGACTCTCTCACACCCGAGCTTTCTCTCTGCCTCTCTCACTCTTATCTCTCTCACACTCTACCTCTCTCTCTCACACTCTCTGACACACACATTCTTTCATCCACAAAATGATGCCTCTCACACACACACATTCTCTCTCACACTCTCTCTCTCTCTCTCTCTCTCTCGCCAGCACCATGTGGAGCCAAAGCCCGGGGACCAGATAGAGATTTTCCGTCAAACTTATCAACACTGGGCCATTTATGTGGGTAACGGATATGTCATTCACATCACTTTACCCAGTGAGTAACCCCTTCTCCCCACTTTCTGACAGAGTGATGTATTTTCAAGCTGGTGTGAGCGAGTGTGACTTAGTACGAGTGAGTGTCAAAGGATGTGAGCGAGCGTGAGCAGGTGGGAGCGAGCGTGAGACGTTGCGAGCGAGCGTGAGCAGATGTCGCTCTTCCCCAGATAAGGCCTGCAGCGGCATTTCCTTGTTTGGGGTGAGAGCGCTGGTGAAGAAGGAGCTGCTCAGGGATGTGCACCGGGGTGACCATTACCAGGTGAACAACACGTTGGACTCGTTGTGGCCGCCGCGAGCGGCCGAGGATATAGTGCGCGATGCTGAGAAGTTCGTGGGCCTCAAAGTCAGTTACAAACTCTTAAAAGCCAACTGTGAGCACTTCATTACCCGGCTGAGATATGGCGCGGACTGGTCTGGGCAGGTGAGACTCTCCTCCTCCTGTATGGGGGCAGTGTGTCCGGAGGTGGTGGTGGTGGTGGGTGGGGTGGTAGTGAAAGTATAACTGTTAAAGTGCACGTGTGCCGCGGTGTTAATAACAGGAGCCTCGTTACAGGAGCTGTCATTAATTAGTCAATTACAGGAGCTGTCATTACAGGGAGTCCTGTCGCTCAGTGGTTAGAGCACTCGCTTTGCAAGCGAGAGACCTGAGTTCAATCCCAGGCAGGTCAGGGCGAAACCTCGGGCAAGTTTCCTTACTCCACACAGAGCCCTAATAATAATCCCTCCCAAAAAAAAAACAACAACAATAAATTGGTCATTTTCAATCCACGACTGTTTGTGGGGACATTGCTGTGCGCAATCGGCTGCCGCTTTCGCCCACAAATATATACAGTCAATTCACTTTACAGTGTGTTCCGTGAAGCGCTTTGGGACGTCCTCGCGACGCGAAAAGCGCTATATCAAATGCAAGGATTATTATTATTAATATTATTAATTGGCTAGCGATAATCTAGCTCCCTCGTCCACCTTTAACCTGTGCCTCTACCCTCCCCCCCCTCCACCCCAGGTATGGAGATTCTTGAACCTGCTCTACGTGATGGGTATACCGGTCAGCCTCCGCGTCAGAAAACACCTCTATAAGCTCAAGAGACAAAGCAAGCCGTCGTAAGCGGAGTATCTCTCCTCCGCCTGCCCCCGCTTTTCCGTCCCGCGGACACCATCCGCGGAAGGTCCACGCGGGGCGTTTTTGACCGGAGCGAATAAGCGGAGCCGTGGGTGGGTGTGGGTGGGGGGGGGGTGTGTGGGACGTAAAAAGAAAACAAAAAAAAAACCGGGATGTGTAATTGTGAGTCGGCGAGTAAGTTAATAAAAACGAAACTGTGACCGTTGGTTCCCCCGTTGCCGCCCTCCTGTTGCGGAGTCCTGACGCCCGGCGGTCAACGGACGTAACCGCCTCGCAAGCGAGAGACCCGGGTTCGATTCCCGGCCGGGGTCAGGGGGCGAAATACTGGGCAATTTTCTTTACTACGCGCACACGCACACGCGGTCACGCTCACACACGCGCCACTGTTTACCAGCGGTCAGTAGGAACCCGGTCGTCAGTCGATCGGCGGATCGCGTTTCCGGGGGTAATGATCCCTTGGGGAAAAAAAACTGTCCCCTTATGATCCACGACTGTGCGCGCGCGGCGGGTGGGGGGGGGGCTGTTGAGGGGGAACGGGGACGTGGCTGTGCGCAACCGCCTGCCGCACTTCGCCCCCAAAGTACCCGGTCACCGCCGCAGCACTCGCCCGCTGTGCCCCCACCCCACACCCACAGCCCCGCCCCACACTCCCCAACCCACACCCCCCCCCCACACACTCCCCACCCATCCCCCCTCACACACACCCCAAAACCATCCCCCCACCCCACACTCCCCACCCCACACACACCCCACCCACCCACCCCCACCACCCACACCCCCGCCCCACACACTCCCCACCCACACTCCCCACCCCCCACACACCCCACCCAGCCCCCCACCCCACACACTCCCCACCCCCACACTCCCCACCCACATCCAACCCCCACTCACACTCCCCACCTCCCCCACACTCCCCACCCCCCCCACCCGCACCCCCGCCCCACAAACACTCCCCACCCCCCATCCCCACCCACACTCCCCACACCCCTCCATCCCCCACTCACACTCCCCACCCCCCACCCCACCCACACACTCTCCCCCCCCCACCCATACCGACCTGACCGGCCCTCCCGCCCTCGCCACCGACGCTCGGGCCTCTCTGCCCCCACGCAATTCCCGCGCCTCCATCCAAAATAAAACAGAACTCACCGTGGGGAGTGGGGGTGGCGGGAGCGGCGGCGGCGGCGGTTTGAGGCGATCAGCTCGGGAGGCGGAGGCGGAGGCGGTGACGGTTGGTCCCGGGCGCCATTTTGGCGCCTTTCCCGCCCAAACCCAACGGTCGAAGCGCCGCGTGCGGGGCGGTGCGCGCGCACCCGCGCGTCGCGCGTCACTTCCGGCGCGCCCTCGTCGGCGACGGCGGCGGCGGCGGCGGTTCGGACCCCCGGCCCCAGAGCCGCGCTCATGTCTCTCTCTCTCTCTCTCTCTCCTCTAACTCTCTCTCTCTCTATCTCCATGGTGATTATGTATTAGTTAATCTGTCTATCTATCTATCTCACTGCTGGTCACCCGTCCCTATCGATTGAGGTGGGGGTCGATGGGGGGGGCGGGAACGCCAAGACTACAAGTCCCAGAAGCCCCCGCGGCACCCTGGCAACCGGAGCCACGCCCCCTTGGCAACGGTAAACAAAGGCTGTCCTCTGACAGCAATGGAGAGAGAGACACAGACACACAGACACAGACACAGACAGACAGAGAGAGAGAGAGACACAGACAGACACAGGGAGGGAGAGAGGGAGGGAGAGGGGGTCCTGGTGAACGCTAACGTTGTAGCCGGGCGCATTTTCGGAGGTGAGGCCGGCGCGGTCAAGGGCGGGCGACCGGACCCAACCCGACCGACCCGACCAACCGCGCGTCCTCGATCGCGGTCACCCCCCCCCCCACCCCCCCGGGCACTTGACCGCGGGGGCCCTCTGCGTTCGGCGCCGCCGCCCGGTCGGGGCGGGGCGGGGCGTCGGGTACCGGCGGGCGAAGGGCGCGGCGGGCGGCCATCCGGCCGCGCGGGGCGGGGTCCCGCCAAACAGGGGCGGATCGAGTGACCAAAGTTGTTGTTGTTGTTGCTGTTGGTGGTGTTTTTTTGGGGTTGATTTTCAGGAATTATTACCCCCCCACCCACCCACCCCCCCCCCCCCGGAAAAGCCCGTGAACTGACAACCGCAATCGGCCGCCGCGTTCGCCCCCATATATACAGTCGATTCACTTTACGCTGCGTTCTGCGAAGCGCTTTGGGACGTCCTCCCGACGTGAACAGCGCTATATCAAATGCGAGGATTATTATTATTATTATTATTATTATTAACGAGGTCCTTGCTAACTGCTGGGTTAAACAGAGATGGTGTGCGCGCGCGTGTGTGTATGGATTAAGGAAACCCGCCTAAGGTTTCGACTCGACCTGCCCGGCCGAGTTGACCGCAGGTCCTCTGGCTTGCGAGGCGAGCGAAGCTGACCGCCACGCTGCGGGAATCCTTCCACAGGAGCGGAAAGGAAGGGAGCGAGCGGGGCGGAGGGATCGAAGAGCCCGCGGGGCCGCGCGCGTGGCTGTTATTTCAGATGACGTCTTGGAGGAGGGCAAATATAAAGTGTGGCCGTTTTTCCTCTCCCCCCCCCACCCCACCTCCCACCCCACCGCCCCGGACAGGAGACAGGCGATGGAGTTTCACAAGGCCAGCTCAATACAGGTGATCGACATGCACAAAGACAAGCACACCTTCACACTGAATGAAGAAGCTCTGAGCCGTGTGCTCCTGTCTGACACTGTCCAGGACCTAGATGTGGTGGTCGTGTCTGTAGCCGGTGCCTTCCGCAAGGGCAAGTCCTTCCTCCTTGACTTCTTCCTACGCTATATGTATATGCAGGTACAGACGTCCCTCTCTCTCGCCTTCCCCAGCCACACACACACACTCACATACACACACCGTACACACGCACACACACACACACACACGGTATGCACACACACACGTACAAACACACACAACAACAGGAACTTGCATTCATCTCGCGCCCTTCACACGGGGTAGCTTCCCGGAACGCTTCACCGTGGCAGAGTCTGTCAATGAGCCAAGGGCAGAGGGAAGTAGGAAGCGACCATAAGCGCGATCAAAAAGGAAGGTCTTCAGGGCGGGATTTGAAGTTGGGGAGGGAGGGGGCAACGTAATCATCGTTGTCATTGTTTTCTTGCTGTCATGAACTGCCCTCCTCTGATGTACACCCGTGTGAACGACAGAAAATGGGACGAGTTGGTAACTGGCTGTGTAATGACGATGAGCCTTTGACCGGCTTTAAGTGGAGAGGAGGG
>NW_024705727.1:0-16609 GCF_018977255.1 Callorhinchus milii | reverse complement strand
TGTGTGTTTTGTGGTGTGTTTTCACAGCGTGTGTCTGTATGTCAATGTGTGTGTGAGCATTGCTTTGTGTGAGTATTGCTCTGTGTTTGCGAATGTGAATTGTGTGTGTGTGAGTATTACTGTGAGTGTGAGTATTGCTCTGTGTATGAGTATTATGTGTGTGTATTGCTGTGTGTGTGTTATCGGGAGTGGCAGGGGCACATTTCTATGTGTGCGAGAGTATTGGTGGGTGTGTGTGTGTGTGAGCTTTGCTGTGTGTGTTTTGCTCTGTGGTGTTTAGTGTGTGTGAGTATTACTGTGTGTGTGTTTTGCTGTGTGTGTGTGAGTATTGGTGTGAGTGAGTATTGCTTTGTGTGTGTGTGAGTATTGGTGTCAGTGTGTGTGTTGCTGTGTGTGTGTGAGTATTGGTGTCAGTGTGTGTGTTGCTGTGTGTGTAAGTATTGGTGTGAGTGTGAGTATTGCTGTGTGTTTTGCTGTGTGTGTGTGTGTGAGTATTGGTGTCAGTGTGTGTTTTGCTGTGTGTGTGTGTGTGTGTGTGAGTATTGGTGTCAGTGTGTGTTTTGCTGTGTGTGTGTGTGTGTGAGTATTGGTGTCAGTGTGTGTTTTGCTGTGTGTGTGTGAGTATTGGTGTCAGTGTGTGTTTTGCTGTGTGTGTGTGTGAGTATTGGTGTCAGTGTGTGTTTTGCTGTGTTGTGTGTGTGTGTGTGAGTATTGGTGTCGGTGTGTGTTTTGCTGTGTGTGTGTGTGAGTATTGGTGTCAGTGTGTGTTTTGCTGTGTGTGTGTGTGTGTGAGTATTGGTGTCAGTGTGAGTATTGCTGTGTGTGTGTGTGTGTGTGAGTATTGGTGTCAGTGTGTGTTTTGCTGTGTGTGTGTGTGTGAGTATTGGTGTCAGTGTGAGTATTGCTGTGTGTGTGTGTGTGTGTGAGTATTGGTGTCAGTGTGAGTATTGCTGTGTGTGTGTGTGTGTGAGTATTGGTGTCAGTGTGAGTATTGCTGTGTGTGTGTGTGTGTGAGTATTGGTGTCAGTGTGTGTTTGTACGTGTGTGTGTGTGTGTGTGTGTGTGTGTGCGTGTACGTGTGTGTATTGTGTGTGTGTGTGTGTGGCTGGGGAAGGCGAGAGAGGGTATGGGTGCGTGCGTGTGACTTGCCTGCACTGCGCTGCTGCTGTTACCGGCTGAACACCCCGTGCCTTTTTTTTGTGCTCTGGGGGCACTTTGCTGATCGCCACGTGACTGGTGATCTGTGACAGTCACAGAGAGGGATTGTGCTGGAACACAAACCTTGCACTGACCATCACTCCTCGTGTCACGGGAGGGGATCGTGCCTCGGGGTCAATCATCCCAGCTTCTTGTATGTTCTACGTACTGTCCAGTACGCTGCTGACGGCAGCACAGCCCGGCCCGGCTCATCGGCAGGGCCTGGAAGGGCCGACCAGTCACTGGGGGCAGGGAATCCTCCCCCTCGGCTCCTGTTAACCCCACAGCCAAAGCCCTGACGAACTAACTAACTAACTAACTAACAGGGAGGGTGGTCCTAGGGTGACGGGTTTCCGTGCGTGTCAGACACCCGCGTGTATGTGTGTGTGTCAGACACCCGGCTGGTCACGGTCACGGGTTTCCGTGCGTCAGTCACACAGCTAACCCCCAAAAAAAAGGGACAGTCAGCGAATTTCTGCTCTTGTTTTTAACCCCCTTCTCTCCCTCTCCCCCCGCCAGTGCCACCCCCTCACAGAAGTACGGCTCGAGGACGAACCGTGGGGAGGTGGTGGTGTCCTTTGGGGGGGTTCAGGGCGTGGACTGGCGTGGGGCTGGGGGGCACGGTGTCAGCGTGCGGCCCCTGACATCTCCCGAGGAGACCCTCACCCACAGATACAAGTACATGTTCCAGAAACAATTGGAGATCCGGGAAGGTAACCGCTGATCTCTGAACTCTGCCCCGTGGCTCAGTGGTTAGAGCGCTCGCTTCACGAGCGAGAGCAACTGGGTTCGATTCCCGGGCGGGACAGGACAGGGTAAAACCTTAGGCAAGTTTCCTTACTCCACACGCACACACGCACGCACACACACGCACGCACACGCGCACACACACGCACACACGCCTCAGCAGTAAGTAGGAACCCGATTGTTAGTCGACTGGGGGATGGCTTTCCGGGGTAACAATCCCTTCAATGATAGAATAATTCGGTCGCTCAATCCACGACTGTTTGTGGGACGCCGCCGGGTGCAATTGGCTGCTGCGTTTTGCCCACAAAAATGCACAGTCGCTACGCTTTTTATGGTACATTCTGCGAAGCGCGTTGAGACGTCGCCGGAACGCGATAAGGCGCTAACATCAAATGCAAGGATCATTATTCGATATTTATCTGGTTATTGTTTATTAAATTCATGGAACACAATGCTGGGATGCCTCTACCTCCCTCCCTCTCTCCCTCCCCTCCCTCCCTCTCTCCCTCCCCTCCCTCCTCCCTCCCCCTCCCTCTCTCTCTCTCCCTCCCCTGTTCTCTCCTACACCTAATCTATTTATTTTCAGTTCTGACCTTCAGGATAGAGAGCCTGGGGAAGGCACTGAAAGATCATTACCAGATTGAGGAGTTCAGGCCGGTGGCCTTACCTGCTCAGGTAATAAATTATTTGGCGGGTCAGCCGGGTGTCTGATACGGGCGGAAACCCATCCCAAAGCTTAACCCCATATCAACCCGTCCACTCAGCGGGGTTCCCCGCCCGGCCCGCCCCACCCACCATCGGGGGTCAGGCCTTCACGCTCTCTGCCCCCACCCTGTGCAGCTCCAGCCCACGGTGCTACACACTTCGCCCCCACCCACCCCTCCTCTTTGGCTTTCGGTCACCCGTCTATCCCCCCACCCTCCCCGCCCTCGAACGTCCCCCTCCACCCCACTGATCCCAACCCCTCAGCTCGGGGGCAAATCTTCTGATTATTGTCGATCACCGGCAGGACACGGTGACGGTGCTGGGGCAGGTGGGCTGTGACAGCAACGGGAAGCTGAACAGCAAGTCCGTGGTGCTCCGGGGAGACCGGGAGCAGGTGCCGGTGGACCTGTCCGAACTGAAGGAATATTCTCTCTTCCCGGGACAGGTGAGCTCAGACGACCGGGATCCTACAGGCCGTCCACAAAGTCCCGTTACCCCCACCCTGGGTGAGGGACATCATGTGAACGCAAGTTGCTGTTGTTGCGTGAGGGGCACTATGTAATAATAATAATAATAATAATCCTTGCATTGGACACAGCGCCTGATCACGTCTTCGAGACGTCTCAAAGCGCTTCACAGGCCACGCTGTAAAGTGCAGTGACTGTGTATTCTGTGGGCGAAACGCAGCAGCCAATTGCGCCCGGCGACGTCCCCCCCAATTTATTATTATTATTATGTTTGGAGAAATTATTACCCCCGGACAAGCGATTCTGCCAATTGACTAACAACATGGTTCCTGCTTACTGCTGGGAAACAGAGGCTCGCGTGTGTGTGTCGAGTAAGGAAACTTGCATATTCTGTGAAGGGCTTTGAGTTGGTTGGGTCCAAGCCTGCAGGTAATTACCGTAAAGTGTAGTGACTGTGTATTTTGTATGCTTGCCTTTACCAGGTGGTGGCGCTCGAGGGGATAAACAGTACGGGGAGGTGTGTGGTGGCCTCCAGCCTGCACCAGGTGAGCACCAGAAGCTGTGAGCACGGCTCAGGGCTCGTGACAGATGCCTCGCCATCACCGTGTATAAAGTATACTCACACACTTGCACACACCTCTACACACACACACACACCTCTACACAGACACACACATAACCTGCACACACTCTAAACACCCCTACACACACATACACTGATACACACATACACACACACATACATACAGTCACACAGATACCCTAAACACCCCTACACACACACGCACACACATCCTATACACACACAAATTAAACACCCCTACACATCCACTCTTACACACACACACATACACTCCTACACAGATACACGCGTGCGCACACTCCATACACACACACTAAACACACGTTCAGCACTGCCTGCCCGAGCTCTGTTGTGTGTGTGGCTGTGACTGGCTGTTTGCTGTGTTACAGGGAGTGCCGCTACCCCCTCACACCCCCATGAGCCAGTCTGAGCCGGAGCTGGAGACGGAGTCGGCAGGTAAAGCCAGGGATCATTCCTACAGCAATGCTCAGTGTATCCCCTCCCACACAACCATTCACTACTGGGGTCTGACACCCCTCTGCTGATGACCAGATGTGCCAGCTGTTGTGTGTGTGTGTGAGAGCAAGAGTGAGTGTGTGTGAGAGAGAGTGAGAGAGCGCGAGACAGTGAGTGTGCGTGTGTGTGAGCGAGAGAGTGAGTGTGTGTATGTCTGTGAGAGAGAGAGTGTGTACGTGTGTGCAAGAGAGAGAGAGAGAGCGAGAGTACGGGCTGGTGGGCTGTGCAGTGCACTCAGTAACACTCTCTCTCCCCAGCGCCAGACCAGCAGCTGGTGCTCGTGGCTTGCGGTCCCTACACCACCTCAGACAGCATCACCTACGACCCTATGATGGACCTCATAGACGTCATCAACAAGTCACAGCCGGACGTGTGTATATTGGTGAGTGTGTGTGTCGACAACAACAACTTGCATTTACACCCCCCCACCCCCCTTCACCTGTAGCTCAGTGGTGAGCGCTGGCTCACACAGCCCTTCAATTTCGCCCGCAAAAAAGTCACAGTGGATCCCGTGAAGCGCTTTGAGACGTCTCCCAAGACGTGATAAGGCGCCGTACGGAAGGCAGGGATTATTTATTATACATTGGCTGCCGTCCTGGCTCCTGAGCCTCGTTGCGTGTGCGGTTTTAGACCCACAGTCTATTATAATAATATTAATGATGAGGCTTGTAATGCTGATTGTTTCCTCTCTCTCTCTCTCTCTAGCTGGGACCCTTTGTGGACAGCAAACACGAACAGGTGGAGGTAAGCACGTCAACAGCAACAACAACAGATCACATTCACACCGCAGTGACCCACGAACTATCGCGGATCGAGGGGCCGAATTATTCCGTATTTTTCAAATGTTTTTCGAAGGGGTTGTTATCCGGGTTCCTAGTTAATGCTAGGTAAACAGAGGCGTGTGTGTGTGTGTGTGCGTGGGTGTGTGTGTTTGTGGTGTAAGGAAACCTGCCTAAGGTTTTTGCCCTGCCCGCTCACCCGGGAATCCTCTCGCTCGCGGGTCCCGAGCGACAGGGCTCCCAAACGTACCAGGAGACGGGAGGGAGACCTTGTGTGTAAACGGATCGTGAAGATATTTCTGCGCGCTGAGCGAGCGAGCAGTGGGGACGATTTGAGACTGTCGGCGGTTAATCACAGGGAGGGAGGGAAGGAAGGAAGCTGTGTATCCGGAAGGTGGGGAGGGAGGGGTGGGAAGAGAGCTGCAGTTTTTTTACTGAGGCACTGGAGGATGGCGAGGGACCAAACCAAACACCCCCATCCCACCCACAGGAAGCTTTTCACTTGACTCGGTCATTGCTGCTTCCCCTCTGTGTGATGAATGCTGCCGTTTCTCAAGGGGCCTGGGATTACAGTAACCCCCACACCCCCGCCCCCCCCCCCGCCTCAACTCGTCACCGCCACTTAATAATATTAATAATAACAAGCCTTGCATTTGATGCAGCGCCTGTGGTCGAGACGGCTCACAGCGTTCCACAGGATATAACAACAACACGTTACGGTTATACAGCGCCTTTCACGTCATGAGGACAGTCAGGGATTTGGACCCGAGCTGGGGGTTGGGTTCATGAGGAGTGGAGGGAGGGAGGGAGGGAGGAGGGTGGGGGGGAGAGGGTGACCGAAGGCGCAGTCGCCCTGTACATTACTGTAAAGTGGGCACTGACCGTACAGTGTGAAGTGTAGTCACTGTATTTTGTGGGCGAAACATGGCAGCCAATTGCCGGGGGGAGGTGTGGGGGGTGTGGGGGGGGGGGGGGGGGAAGATGACCGAAAGCACGATCAAAGAGACGAATCTTTAAACCGGGGAATGGGGGAGGGAGAGGGGGGCAAGTGGGAGAGACTCTGGGATGGAGTTTCAGTGGGTTGGGGGTGATGGGGGGCAGGAGGCTGGTTGGTGTGCGCTGAGCGGAGGGGAGGGGGTTTAAGGTGGTTGGAGCTGAGACACATCCCCCCCCCCCACACACACACACAGACACACACAATAAATCCCCCACTGCCTGTTGTTTCTGTCACCAGAACTGCCAGCTGATCAAAACGTTCGAGGAAGTCTTCAAACACTGCATGAAGGGGATCATTGATGGGACCAGAGGGTAGGTAGCGAGTAACGGCAGGACGGGCTGGGCCCGGGGGGTGGGGGGTGGGGGGGGGCGGGGGGGGGGGAGAATGATAACAACAATAATCCTGGCTTATGATACAGCGCCTTATTACGTCGTCGAGACGTCTCAAAGCGCTTCACAGAATATACTCGCGCTCTCCTGTTACTGTGTGTGTGTGTCTCTGTCTCTGTGTGACTGTGTGTGGGTGTGTGTGTCTCTCTCTCTGTCCCTGTCAGCCACTGTGTGTGTGTGTGTGTGTGTGTGTGTCTCTCTCTCTCTCTCTCTCTGTGTCCCTGTCAGCCACTGTGTGTGAGTGTGTGGGTGTGTGTCTCTCTCTCTCTGTGTCCCTGTCAGCCACTGTGTGTGGGTGTGTGTGTGTGTCTCTCTCTCTCTCTGTGTCGCTGTCAGCCACTGAGTGTGTGTGTGTGTGTGTGTGTGTGTGAGTGTGTATCTGCCTGTCCCTGTCAATCACAGTGTGTGTGACTCTCTCTCTCTCTGCACAGCTCGGGAGCCCATCTTATCTTCGTGCCTTCACTGAGAGATGTGCATCACGACTGTGTGTACCCACAGCCTCCGTTTCGCTGCTTCCAGACTGCCCCAGAGGACGAGCAGGTAGGAACCTCCTCAACGCATTCCCTCCACCCCTCCCTGCCCCTCTCCACCCCCCCCGCCCCACCTCACGTCCCCCCGCCCAGCCCACCCCACCGTCGACGGTCAGGCTTTCAGCCTCTCTACCCCCATCCTCTGGAGCTCCATCCCACAGTGCCCCCGCCTCGCTTCCTTCAAGACCCAGTCTCAAGCCCTTCCGCGAGTTCGGTCAACCTCCTACCCCCACCTCCCTGCCCTCCACCCACTCCTACCCCCCCACCCTCCCAGCCCTCCACCCCCTCCTGATCCCGACCCCCTGTTCAGCTCGGGTCCAAATCCCTGACTGTCCAGCAAACATGGGACGTCCTCCCTCCATCCGTATAACTGCAACGTGTTGTTGTTGTTCCTCTGCTCGGCAGCGAGTCCATTTCGTCTCTGACCCCTGCACACTCAACGTCAACGGCGTGGTGTTCGGCCTGACCTCCACCGACGTGCTGTTCCACATGGGAGCCGAGGAGATCAGCAGGTAGGCTGGGCTGGGGGTCTGGGCTGGGCTGGGGGTCTGGGCTGGGCTGGGGGTTCTCGGCTGGGCTGGGGGGCTGGGCTGGGCTGGGGGGTCTCGGCTGGGCTGGGGGGCTGGGCTGGTCCTGTGGGTCAGGCCACCAGTAATCATCACGACAATAATAATAATAATCCTTGCGCCTTCCCAGTCGAGATCGATTTCAACCTCCTCTCACCCGCTCTCAAACCCCTTCACACCCTGGCACCTCCCTCCCTCCCTACCTCACCCACCTGCTTACCCCTCAACCCGCTACCTCCGCCTCCTGCTTGTCCCTCGTGCCCTCCGCTCCACCACCGGTGGCCGCGCTTTCAGCCGCTAAACCCCGAAACTCTGTCACACTCTTCCTCTGTTCCTCCCTCGGCCTCGCCCCCTCCTTCCCCATCTTCAGGTCAAGCGCCTGAAGACCTTCCTCTTCGACCGTGACTGTATGGTCACCTGCCCCCGCCCCGCACTTCCTCTCCCCCTCCTCCCCAGTGACAAACTTTTGACTCGGAGATGAGAGGGCGAGCGACTGAGCCATAGTTCATTTCCCCCCCCCCGCCACCCTCCCTCCCTCTCTGCCTCTCCCCACTCCCTCCCCATACACCCCTCTGTGAGAGCAATTGTGCTGATGTGTCACAGGCTGAGTTAGTGAATAAATCATACACTCGCTCGCGCTCTCTCTCTCTCTCTCTCTCTCTCTCTCTCACACAGCCCGGTGTCCTCTTTGGCGAGCTCTGAGCTCCCTCCAGCCACAGATTGGCAGCCAACAGAAGAATAGTTGGGGCTGTTGCCATTTTGGCAGCCAGTGTCCCTGCTTTGGGAGCTGCTCTGGCCACCGGTTCCCTCTCCCTCTCTTGTTTATCGCATTCCTCTCTTCTCTCCCCTCCTCTCTGGCTGTCTGCACTCACTTCCAGCTGCGACGCTCCAGATGTTTTGTGTTTACTTGACCGTCGATGAAGGTAGCGTCCTGCCCGGCTTTATACGCTCTCTATCGTATGTCACACTGTGTCCTTAGACAAGGGGTGGGGGAGGGAGAGAGGGAGACAGGAAGCCAGAGAGACACAGCGAGGGGAGAGAGAGAGAGAGAGAGAGAGACTGGGAGAGAGACTGGGAGACAGAGAGTGGAGAGAGAGAGAGAGAGAGAGAGAGAGAAACAGAGTGAAATTGAAAGATATCTCATTTAAAAGTCACCTCCAACAATAAAGCTCTCGCCCCCTCCCCTCTCCCCTCCCTAACACTGCACTGGAATGTCAGCCGAGACTGTGAGCTCAATCGTCCCGCCATGGGGGCTCGAACCCACAACCTCCTGAGCGACTGAGCCACAGCTGTGCCGAGAGAGAGAGAGAGAGAGAGCACCTTGTGCTGGACAGATGTCTCGGTGAGGGTGGGGGTGGGGGGCGGGGGGGGTGGTGTGGGGCAGCTTCTGTCTGGCCAAATTAGAGAGGGCTCGGGTTCGATTCCCGGCCGGGTCGGTCAGGCAAGTTTATCGTAACCCCCCCCACACCCCCCCACACCCCACACGCACACACACACACACACAGACACACACCACACCTCCGTTTACTCAGCAGTAAGTAGGAACCCCGCTTGCGAGTCGATTGGCCGATCGCTTTCCCGGGCGTAATAGTCCCTCTGAAAACCACGCCAATTTGGTCACGCAATCCACGACCGTTTGCCGGGCGTCGCCGGGCGCCATCGGCTGCCGCGTTTCGCCCCGCAAAACGGGCAGTCAGTCGCGACAGTTTACCGCGTGCCCTGCGGAGCGCTCTGAGACGTCTCGAAGCCGTGAAGAGGAGTTGCGTCGAAGGCGAGGGTGGTTATTGCAGTTCGGCTGAGACGCGCCAGCAAACAGCACCACCCACCCCTCTCGCCGCACACCCGCCCCCCCACCGCCCCCTCGCTTTTATACGTCTGATTTAATCGTGCTTCGATCAATCCCGAATCGCTGGCTGCCCGGAGGATAAACAGACGTCTGTGAATGAGTTACCAGGCAGCACATCGCAGGGAAATGGGCTGAATTCCTGAGATTAGATTCGCGGTTACCTTCACGCAGACGAGACGCCTTATCTCGGCTCGCGGACCCGCAGCCGGGCGTCTTGACGCACGCGCCAACCCATCGCCGCGCTTAGAGAGAGAGTCCCCGAATCCGACTTGAGAATTCCAGGCATCCCACCCACACATGGAAATCCCAGAGCGAGATTGTGGGAATGGAATGCGCTCTCTCTCTCTCTCTCTCTCTCTCTCTCTCTCTCTTTATCTCCCTGGAGGGACGCATCCTGTTTACCAACTCATGGGAGTATTAGGCTTGGGGTGGGGATGGGGGTGGTGGGGGGGGGGGGGGGGAGAGCCCAGAGTGCGCGTTGGGGGTAACTGATGGAGTCTAACCAGTCAAACCCACACGCAGCTCGGCCATCGAGAGAGAGAGAGAGAGAGAGAGAGAGAGACAGACTTTCCCACTTGCTTGTCCAGTTAGGACCACCTTCTCCGTTAGTTAGGGCTTTGAGCCCACAACTGCTTGCGCTGCAGTGTGTGTGCGTGTGCGTGTGTGTGCGCGCGCGGGGTGAGGCGTGCGTGTGCACGCGCGCGCGCGCTGGATCTGTGTTAAAACGCGAGACCCGAGCGGGAGGGTGTCAGGTTGAGTTGCCGGCTTGTTCCCCGGCCTGCCGAGGGCAGAATTAATAATAATAATAATAATAATAACCCCGTGCATCTGGTGTGGCGCCTTGTCACGCCTTCGAGACGCGGCGGCGGCGGAGGCGTTGGGACGATTTGTGGACCTGAGCACAAACCGTAGTCGGGAGACTTCGGAGTGGTGGGGAGAGGGAGAGAGTTAACACAAAACACATGGAGGGAAAGCAAAGCCGAGCTGCCAAAGAGAGTGACTCAATGCGCAGCGTCGGCCAACTCTATCCTCTTCCCGCTCTCCCCCTCTCTCACCCTCTCCTGATTGCTGCCCCCACCCCACCCCCCCCAACTCAGGCTCTCTCTCTCTCTCTCTCTCTCTCTTGCACTCTCTGTCTTTCTCCCACACACCCCCACCGCTCGCTCTCCCTCTCTCACTCTCACTCACAACTCTCTCTCTCTGTCTCTCTCGCACTCTTACTCAATCTCTCCCTCACTTGCTCACTCTCTCACTCACACACTCTCTTTCTCTCCTCTGTCTCTCTCTCTCTCTCTCAATCTTTCTCTTACTATTTCTCACTCTCAATCTCTCCTCTGTCTCTCGCTCTCTCTCGCTCTCTCTCCCTCTCTCTCTCTCTCGATCTCTCTCTCACTCGCTCACACTCACACCCTCACCTAAACCTCTCAGTTTAGGGGCGGGTGGGACCTTGGCCGTGTTAAACCCCTCACCCCACCCCTCTCCCAAAAAAAAAGGCTGTACTGTGGAGTCAGCTGAGGGCTCGGTTGCTGCACCTGTGTGGAATTGAAAGCGTTCGCTCATAAGTCTCAGCTTGTCCTGCCTGACATTCCAGCTGTTTACCCCGAGATAGACCAGTCAGTCAATACAGTCAGCGATACATATAATAATAATCCGCCCCGCACTGGATAGAGGGCCTTATTCACAGCCCCCGTGACCTGCTAACCCCATATCCCTCCATATCCATATCCCAGCCGGTCGGTGCCATTGTCAAGCGCTCCGAGACGCTGCCCTGCGTGAGCGCGTGAGGGCCGCTGCGTGTGTATGTATATGGCGCTCCAGTTGTTGTCGCTCACCTCTCTCTCTCTCTCTCTCTCTCTCTCAGTCCTCCAGGAGGAGTCGACCGGTTTACAAGGATTCTCAAGCACATCCTGACCCAGAGGAGGTGAGGGGAGTCTTGGGAGGGGAGTGGGGGGGTTAATAATACTACTACTACTACTCCTACTACTAATAATAATAATCCTTGCATTGGATACAGCGCCTTAACTCGTGGTTGAGACGTCTCGAAGCGCTTCACAGGACGCACCGCAAACAGTGGTGACTGTATTTCGTGGGCGATGTCTCGCCCTGACCTGACCCGCCCGGGAATCGAAACCCGGGTCCTCTCGCTTGCGAGGCGAGGGCTCCTAACCGCTGAGCGACTGACGTCCCGCAGAGCAAGTGTCACTGAGGCGCTGGAGATGATAATAATAGCCCTTGAATTTGACATAGCGCCCTATCGCGCCTTCGAGACATTTGCTGAGCCGGGCTGATTGTCTTATTCCCCCTTTCCACCCAGTTACTACCCGCTCTATCCGCCCGCGGAGGAGATGAACCTGGACTACGAGGCGTTCCAGATGTTTGCACAGCTGCCGGCGACTCCGGATGTGCTCCTGGTGCCCTCCGAGTTACGCTACTTCGTTAAGGTGGGGGCGGCAGAGCGCAGCGCAAAGCTCTCCAGACCGCGCTATTGCAACAACAACTGCGCATGGGGCGCTGCCCTGTGGGGGGGGTTGGGGGGAGGGGGTTGGAGAGGCCGTGTAAGTGCAAGTTGTTGTTGTTGCACCCACTGGCGTCTGTTTCGAAGGCGAGAGCGCGAGTGACTGAGCCAGGCTGACTGAGCGTGAGAAAGTGATTGGGAGGGATTGGGGTAGAGGGTCCCAGAGACCGAGGGGGTGAGGGAGAGAGAGGGAGGGAGTCCGGGGATGGGGTAGAGGGAGAGAGAGAGAGAGAGAGAGAGCCGGGGTGGGGGGGAGGGAGACCGAGGGTGGGGGGAGAGAGAGAGAAATGTGTCGCTGAATCAGAAATGACTTGTTATCAATCTCTTCCTTCCCCCCCACACACACGCGCACACACACACACGCACGCACTCACACACACCACATTCACGCACGCACTCACGCACACACACCACATTCACGCACGCACCACACATACTCACGCACTCACCACACACACACGCACGCGTACACCTCACACGCGCGCGCACACGCACACACACACACACACACACCGTGCTGCTGTTGTCTCTGCCGGGATTCAGGACGTCCTGGGTTGCGTGTGCGTGAATCCCGGGCGTTTGACCAAGGGCCAGGTCGGAGGGACGTTTGCCCGTCTGCGGGTTCAGAGGCCGAGGGGCCCGGATGCCGAGCAAGGGGGCCCCTGCGTCACCGCCAAGTGGTGAAAATCTGACAGCCTCCCCCCACCACCCCAACCTGTGGGAGGGCGGGGGGTCACGGACACACACAGAGTGTGGCATAGCTGTGGACAGACCCTTGTATGTACTGAGTATGTCTCCCGCCTGCCCCACTTTAAGTCGTGGCCTTGTCTTCCTTAAAGTACCCCCACTCCCCCTCCACACACCCCCTCCACACACACATACACACACACATGCATCCTCTCCACCTCCTCTCCACACGCACACGTGCCTCTTAGCATCTCTTTGACGCATGTATACACACACACGACACACATACACACAACACACACACGCCACACACACACCCTGCTCCGGTTTCCCTCGTATAAAAACTTATTTTTATAGACCGCTCCCGTCTCGGAGAATAAAATATTTTGTTGGCGCTTTTGGAGTGATCCGTGTATATCTCTGTGAGAGAGAGCGCGTGTCTGCGAGCCAGAGAGTGCGTGTGCGAACGAGAGACAGAGAGAGAGAGTGTCGGCGGGTGTGAGTGTGTGTGAGAGAGACAGACAGAGTGAGAGAGAGAGAGAGAGAGTGAGCGAGAGAGCGACCATGTGTGTGTGTGTGTGTGTGTGTGAGAGAGAGAGTGAGTGAGATCGAGTGTTTTATGTGTTGTGAGAGAGACGGAGTGAGTGAAGGAGAGAGAGAGTGAGTGAAGGAGAGAGAGAGAGTGAGTGAAGGAGAGAGAGAGTGAGTGATGGAGAGAGAGTGAGTGAAGGAGAGAGAGAGAGTGAAGGAGAGAGAGTGAGTGAAGGAAAGAGAGTGAGTGAAGGAGAGAAAGAGTGAGTGCGATCGAGTGTGTGTGTGTGTGAGGGTAGAGATAGCGAGTGAGCGTGTGTGAAGGAGAGAGAGAGTGTGAGTGAGTGAGTGAGTGTGAATGAGACCGGCGGAGTGAGTCCAGATTGGAGTAACAGTGTGTGTGGCTGTGTGTGGTGGGGTGGGGGGAGCAGTACTGACTGACGCTGTCAGCATTATCTCGGGGCTACCAAATGCTTCTGCCGGGCAAGCTGTGCGTTGAGCGCGTTAATATATATATCTCTCTCTCTCTCTCTCTCTCTCTCGTACGTAAGTGTGTGTCTATATAAGACTGGACTTGAGTTACAGAGTTAGCGGCGCGAACTGGGGGGTGAGGAAACCTTACACCGAAACAGTGAGTATCACAGGGTTTACGTGGCTCCGGTTGCAGTCCGTAAATAATTATGGTTCACTTGCCCGTACACGAGATGAGTTCCGCTGCCCCTCGCGCTCTCCCCCGCGCCCGCCCGCCCTCTTCGTCCGCCGAGCTCCCACCTGTGCCCCTTTTCGGGGTGAAAGGTAAAAGATCTCTCCCGTTGCGCTATTCGAAAAGAGGAGTGAGTTTCTCTCCTCTCTCTCTCTCTCTCTCTCTCTCACCCCCACCACCCGGTGTCCCCCAAATAAAACCCGTCGCTCCTCCCTCCGCGTCCCGTGAAGCCCGGAGGAGAGGATCGAGCGGGTGAGCAGCGCTCGTTTCGTTGCGTGTTATCTTATTTTAAACGATGGCAATAAAGCCGGCGTCCGGGTGGGTGGGGGGGGGGGGCATAGCAGCGCGTGGCTTCAAGAGAAAACAGAACCCCCCCCCCCATCCCCTTTAGTGTCGCGCTCGGTGGGGCACTGCTGGCGGGTTTCGCCC
Source organism: Callorhinchus milii (assembly GCF_018977255.1). Classification (NCBI taxonomy): domain Eukaryota; kingdom Metazoa; phylum Chordata; class Chondrichthyes; order Chimaeriformes; family Callorhinchidae; genus Callorhinchus; species Callorhinchus milii. The sequence continues at coordinate 2,422 of NW_024705727.1, read as the reverse complement.
ACACACACACACACACACACAAAAAAAAAGCGCAGTCACTACACTTTACGGTGGAGGGCAGGGAGGGTGGGGGGTGTAGGAGGGTGACCGAAGGCACGGTTGGTCGAAGAGGAGGGTCTTGAAGGAGTCGGGAGAGGGGGTGAGGCGGAGGGAGGGAGGGAGGAGGCAGAGGGAGAAAGAGAAGGGAGGAATAGAGAGAGATTGGAGGTCAGAGAGAGAAAGAGGAACCGATCAGTCACGAAGGGCGCAACAGGCTCGAGGGGCTGAATGGCCTCCTGTTGCAGGGACGGAGCCAAAAGCCTTGGGCGGGGGATACGAATGAGTTAACACTGTGCGCTCTCTCTCTCTCTCCCTCTCCCTCTCTCTCTCTCTCTCTCTGCGGAGCTAAACCGAAGCCGAGTGAGTTCTAGTCTTAAGAGCAGCTGACGCTGGCCGGTAGCCAGGGAGCAGCTTAAGGAGCCACTGGGATGAAGCCAGGATGGGAGGGCTTGGTTTGGGCCGGATGTGGGGGTTGGGGTGGGGGGGAGAGGGAGAGGGAGGTGGGGGGGGAGTTGGGGGTGGGATATGGCGAAGACGGTCCACTTTATTGCGCTCGTTTTTTATTTTAAGAGCAGCGCTGTTTGCCGGGGACGTCGCCGGGCGCAATTGGCTTTCGCGGCCCGCCCACAGTCACTACGCCTTACAGGACGTTCCGCCAAGCGCTTTGAGACGCCGCGACGGCGTGATCAGGCGCCGGGTGGGGTGGGGGGGTGGGGGGGGGTGCGGGAGAGAGATAGATGGGAGGGAGAGAGATGTGGGGGTGGAGTTCTGGAGCGCGAAGGCAGGAAAGACTAGGAAATGCGTGCGTGCGGCGTGGGGCGTGTGCATGTGCGAAGGTGTGTGCGCGTGTGTGCGCGCATGGGATGCAACATTAAATGACGCTCTCAACGCGACGTGGGGTAGAGAGTCCCAGAGCGCCGACCCTGAGCCCGGGATACGAGTGCGAGACGGGCGGAGGGCGGAGGGAGGGCGGAGGGTGTGTCCTGTGGATGTCCTGCGTAATGAGTAATGAATGACCGCACGAGGGGCGTTTGCATCGTGTTGCGCGGGAAGGGCACGGAGTGAGACGCGGTACAGTCGGCGTACGCGGGAAATGCTACCCCACTCACCCCCCCTTCGTGCGCTCGCCTCACAAGCGGGAGGATCCGGGTTCGATTCCCAGGGGGGTGGGGGGTGGGGGCAAGTTTCCTTCCTCCGCACGCGCACGCACACACACGCGGACACGGACACACGCGCACGCGCGCGCCTCTGTTCACCGGCGATAACTAGGAACCCCGCCTGTCAGTCGGTCGGTCGGTCGGTCTTCCGGGGTCAACAATCCCTCCGGATCTGGTCACCCGCCACCCCCCCACCCCCGGGTTGTCCGCGGGACGTGACGGGGCGCAACCGGCTGCCGCGGTCCGCCCGCGGGACACGCGGACACCCCGCGTGATCGCGTCTCGTGCGAAGCGCTCTCGGGAGGCGCCATATCAACGCAGAGCCCCCCCTCTCCTCTCTCACCACCCCCCCCCCACCACCGCCCTCCCTGTTAAAATCCCGCACACGCACACACACACACACACACGCGCACCAAACCCAGCGCTGCACAGGTTAATATTCCCCCCACCCACCCCTCCCTCCCTGGGCTGGAAGTTGCAGTCAGTCCGTGAGTCGGCTTTGGCCGGGAGCCTGGTTGAATCATGCATACGTGTGTTTTTGCGTGTGCGCGTGTGTGTTACATGCCTGTCTCTCTGCTTATCAACACTTTAACTCGCCAGTGAGCTGCGTTGCGCAGCGAACAGTAAAACCACACAGAGACAGACAGAGAGAGAGGGAGAGAGAGAGAGAGAGAGAGAGACTGGATCCCTGCGGTCCCCTACGAACTGCCCTCTCGCCCCCACCCCACCCCACCCCACCCCGTAGGGCGCTCCGGAACCCTTCCCCGTGTGAAGAGCGCTCTGTGAACGCAAGTTCTCGAAGTTCTCGGCAGCTACGAGTCGGTTTTATCACCCGCCGCCCCCCCCCCCGCCCCGACCCCCAAGTCCCCGCTGGTGAGTACGCCCGTCTGCTGTTTCGACGAGGGATGGGGGGGAGAAAGGGGTTTGGGAGGGGGGGGTTTAGTGTCGTTACTGGGCCGGGGGGGGGTGGGGGGGGTGGGTGGGGGTCAACTCTTGCAGCTTGTAAAGAATGTAAAGAGAGAGAGAGAGATCCACACGCCCGTCAGTCACAATCTGCCTGTGTTTTTCCTCTCTCTCTCTCTCTCTCTCGGACTCTCTATTGCTCTCTCTCTCTTACACTCTCTATTGCTCTCTCTCTCTCTCTCTTTGCACTCTCTATTGCTCTCTCTCTCTCTCTCTCTTGCACTCTCTATTGCTCTCTCTCTCTCTCTCTCTCACACACACAC
>NW_024705726.1:0-25985 GCF_018977255.1 Callorhinchus milii | reverse complement strand
AAGTCCAGTGTGATGACCTTAACACCATGGAATCGCATCATATGGTCTGAATACCTTAGTGTTCCTTCTTCAACACACACAACAAAAACAAATCGCCCTCTCAAAAAAATGAGTTACCCAATAAGCCTTTCCTGAACAGAAATTTTAAATAATAATTGAATATTCCATGTGTCACGTTCAAAGCGTGACATGAATTTCATAATGATGAGTCAAGCTCATGCCCCTCTTTCGTTTTCACGATTTGTCTCAACGCACAGAACCCATCCTGGGATGGTTCTCTGTCTTCACGCTGCCTCGCAGACCACGAATGTTTCCGTGGGCTGTAAGAGCCCTTCCCAATCCGCAGTGAGCTTCATGCGCCCACGGCAGCCAGGGACGTTAGCGTGTAAAGCTCTCTTCGCTTAATTCTAACATTTTTTTTATTTTTTACCTACGTGACCAAATCTAGAGCTAGGATGGTTGTCTGCATTGAGGGGGCCTCACAGACCACCAAGGCTACCCGTGTGCTATAAGAGCCCTTCCTAATCCGCGGTGGGCTTGATGTTCCCACGGCAGCCAGGGAGGGTTAGCTTGTAAACTCTGTCGCCTAATTCCCAAAATTCACCTGGGACCAAGGCTGGGATGGTTGTCTGCTTTCACGAGACCTCACAGACCACCAAGGCTACCGTGAGCTAATCCGCGGTGGGCTCGATGTGCCCACGCAGCCAGAGAGGTTAGCTTGTAAACTCTGTCGCCTAATTCACAAAATTCACCTGGGACCAAGGCTGGGATGGTTGTCTGCTTTCACGAGACCTCACAGACCACCAAGGCTACCGTGAGCTAATCCGCGGTGGGCTCGATGTGCCCACGGCAGCCAGAGAGGTTGGCTTGTTAAACTTAATTCCCACAATTCCCACAGGAGAGCGTCCGGTCTGTAGCGGCGCCTACACGTGATCTCCTCCTGACCTTTCCGTGACCCCCGGTGAACGCTCCACACGTCACCCTCCAGCACAGACTTCTGTGGGGGATGCTGCCACCATGGTGTCATGTCGAGCACACTGGACTAGCAATCCAGAAGTCGCTCCCGGTTCGACTCGGCCTGCCATCGTGGCAGTTAAGACAATGGTAACATGCCCTTTGGTTCTTTCGGTAAAGTCACGTAGGTATAGAATACAATCAATCACGACGTTTGGGGTGCAACACAAGCGTCCGTCATCGGGTGGAAAAGTTTTCCCACCCGATGACGAACGTCGTGATTTTTTTTATTATATACCCACGTGACTGTACCGAAAAAAACAAAGAGTATAGATTCCTGCAGTCACGAAAGCTTCAAATCAAGAATGGTGACATGTTCTTCTCAATTTCTGCCCCACACCTCTGTACCACACAGCAGCAGTAAAACTTGGTACACCACCGTGAGTCGATTGATAGGTCGCGGCTGCGGTATAGTGTGCGTGCGGTACCACCACCTCTACTGTGATGGTCTGGCCGGTGTGGAAGAGTAGGCAACATTTCCAATGGAGAGCTTCTCTAGAGCGCCTGTCGGAGGCCCTTCCGCCAGCCGTGGCTCTGCAAGAGAGATGTAGAAAAAAAACATCAATTCAAGGAGAAATGTATCTGTTCACAATAGGGAGTGAGTAAAACATCTATTTTAGAGCTGGAATTTAGCCACGAGAAGTGATATACTACATTACATGTTTGTGTGTGCAGTCATTGGGGTGTGGTTTGAGACCGTTAGCTCAAAGGTCAGTCCTCTGACCTCTGAGCCCTGGCCCACTTAAATTATATTTTTTGTAATGTTCTCGAGTGTTAAGTACCTGTACATTGCAGTGAATGTAGCGCCTCTAGCGGCTGCAAGGGTAATATGCATCCATTGTGTACAATTAATGAACATGCATGAAATGTGATGGAGTTCATAAGTGAATCATAACATGCCGAACATGTTATTCCAACCCATGGAATAACATGTTTATGTTTATTAACAAGGAACAGAATAATCTCAGTGTTAGGTCGGTGTGAGTTTAAGATTCTATTTTGCTGTCAAATGTTTGTGGCATGTACATGTGCGTTGGATGTAAGCATTAAACGAACGTCAACAGTGTACAGCAATGTAACAGCGGTCCCACGCAAGAAATTGCGTGGTCAATTTACTTGTGCCAATTCACATTTTTAGGCATTACACTTCGAGTCTATTAAAACTGACCTCTCCTCGCACATAAACATCATATTCGGGTTACATTTTGACATATATAAACATATTAGAACTGTTGATAAACCCATTAAAACAACCACTACAGTATTCGCCTGTTTACAAATAACTCGCATGAATGCAATGTATTCACGCGCAGTGGCGCATTTTTCATAATTTATTATTCCCGAGTGTGTGTTCACATGCCCGCTATTTTTAATGGTGTTACTAGAAGGGTTGGTATTTTTTTCCCTCTCCAAATTAATTTTCACCAACACTTAAACGTCGTGTTTTGGTTTCACGCGGTGGCGTGCGCTAACCCTGCAACGACACGCGTGGTTCAGAAAGCACGGGCTACTCAAGGAAAACGACGGAACATAAACGTCGCGGAGGGTGCAAAATAGACGTGGAGAGAGATGGCCACGCACGCTTGGAATGGCAACGAGAGACGGATGGATGAAGGAACGCGTGAAGTCAAGAACAGCCCCGCAGGTTATAAAGACGTCGCTCGAACCGTCAAGGAAGTCGGCGATGGGCTTGGACGGGGACGCGTCGCCACGACGGCTGACGCCTGGGTCGGTGGCGGAAGAATAAGAACCAATATTCTTTGGGTCTTTCGGTAAAGTCACGTAGATATGTGGAGATACAAGAGGGGCTAGCCTCTAAAGCCAAACGCAGAGGCTAACCGCTCTCTTTTTCTCCACCTGATGACGACCGCTTGTGTTGCGATCGAAGCGTCGTAGTTTTTTGTAATAAATGTTTAACCTATCTACGTGCCTTTACCGAAAGACCCAAAGCATATGAATTCCTGCAGTCACGAAAGCTTTAAGTCAAGGTTTAATAATAACTAAGTGGCAGCCAAAGGCATGGAACGTGTCCTGATGAAGATGCCCTCTTTAGGAGGTGGATCGATGAATGAATTCACGGGTAGGTGCCAGAGAGATTGTGACGTGACATTCAACGTTTATATTGCCAGTGTTTCGTTGGTACTTGAAAATAAAACTAAAATATCCCGCGTAGCCAGTTGCCCAGCTATAGTTTGCAAGAGAGATCGGTGGTTACTGTCACCGTAGGATGAGAACGGCCACATCACAGTGAGCAACGAACAGGCAACATTGGAACCGAACGCATCAGAGGTAGAGGCAAAATTAATGTGCAGAGGACAACGCTTAACGATATGAACAATAGAAACTGGCATGCTTGAACCAAAACACAAGATTGTGAGAGGTGGTGGTGGTGACTTGGGGAAGCCTTCATCCAGCAGTGGATTGACCACGGTTGATAACGAGCTCTGGGCTTCTCTCTTTGAACCTATTGGGGTCCCCCTTCTCAACTGTTGGGGAGAAAAAAAAACCCAGAATGGAATGAAAACAAAAATTCTGCTGAGGTAGAGAGATACACGGTGGAGTGGGAAATCTAATCTGGTCTCCACCTCCACTCAGCCTGAACTGGCCCATTGTTGTGATGCTTATTAATTTATCCTCCCCCCTACACGCGAGTGTTGGTGGCGCAACGGAGCGTGCGTTTCCCGATCACTCAATATGATTAAGTCACCTTTTTAATTTATTTATATTTTATTATATATTTTTAATTTCGCCTGTGCACCACGTGATAAGCGAGTGTTGGTGGCGCAGTGGAGCGTTCATTTCCCGAGCACTCAACATGATTAAGTCACCTTTTTAACCTGCTGCCAAGACCTTTGCTTGACGGGTGTTCAAAGGGGTTCTGGGAACAGCATTTTGAAACTGAGCAAAAATTAAGCCGAAGAAAAGTTTTAAATTATTGGTTTAAATATTTTTTGTACATCCCTATCATAATCGTCATAATCGTCATCATCAATATCACAAACATTCACTTTATAACGAGGTATACTCAACGTAGGCTTCCATGCGTATGTTTAAAAAAAACTCATGATAAGGTCATAATCATCAAAAATAAAAATAAAACACTAATTAAAACGCGCGCATATCTCGCTAATCGGACGCCTTGTTCGATCATAGAACTCGAAGTCCCCTCCTTGTGTGTCACCATCAACAGGTGCGAGCCTTGAGCGGCTGCTTGAGTCTGTTATATTTCGTTCACATCTGAAATGTGTTCATGTACAGGAGGGAATGTATGTATGTTAAATTTCTTTCGTGCCGTACGTAGCCAAACACGCTTATCGGAGGTGCGGGGGAAACACAACAAACTTAACACAAAAAGCAGTTCTAAATACAAGAGTTTTCAATCTAGATGATTTAAAAGTGCACAGCACCAGTGGCTTACTAATAACGGCAGGAAGAGCGTTCCAGACGGCCGCAGAAAAAGGTCATTTGAAAGCGCGCGATGCGGTGACCGTCTTTGTCTGATGGTTACACGCGTGTATGTTGAACTTCTTTCGCACCGTACGTATCCAATCGCGCTAGTTAGCCGCTGCTGCGAGGATGACCGGAGTTTGCGTGTGATGGTTTATGCACCTTGACGAAAATGGTGGCACAGTGGTTAAGGCATCGCCGCGCTACGAACCCAGTGAGCTGAGATGGAGGCTCAGTCCCAGCGAACATGGATGGAGAGGTGTTATCCACCCCTTCTTCACCAACACATCATGGCCAGCGTGGTGAAATATGCTCAAAACAACGCCCACGACTAGACATGGCATGGTACCGGCCTCCCTTCACCCAGGAATTGATTGGATTCACTCTTCGACACACTGGTGGGCTGAAGTAGTAATTATACAGGCGTCAGGATCGGGATCGAACCTACGACCTCCTGTATACCAGGTGAGGTAGTTAACATCTCCTAGCCACCGCGGCGTGTCCTGTTATGCCCAGGAATATTCTTCCTATTAAAGTGGATAATTGTCCAATTTTTTTGTTCCCACTTCAAAATGCATAATCGTTTCCAATTGATCCACACCATTTTCACGGTTAAGTGGCATTCATCCAACAAATGAATCACATCATCTGCATTTTTTTTTTACTTTTTTTTCCCACGGATAGAGTACATTTGTGGATAGCGTCAGGGTTAACAAGATGCGCGATGTTCGTCCTCCACATCGCTGCTGATCAGAGGGCTCTTGTACAGCACGGTGTGCATCTCATGCACAGCCATAGGGCAAATTCGAAACACAGTGGCTAGTGTGCAATGGGGAGTGGTCTCAGCTTGGCCGGGTTGGTCAAAAGGGGGCCCAGAAGCCTCTGCGATTCCAATGCTTTCATATTCCTCCCTGGAAATGTTTTCAATTATGGCTCCATTCGAAGGAAAATTCCATCTGAAAAGGAACCCTTAGCTGCCTTCCCCTCTTGGGAGTAATATTAGGCAATAGAGCTCATTACTGGTACAGTATCCTTTGTAGTTGGACACAGATGTGCTCGGTAGAAGCCGGCACACATCGAGACGTCTACACCGTGCAGTACTTTGAGTAGATAATGGACCGCCTTGGCCGTTATGGATCTTTGGAAGCAATTGCTTATATAGGTGAATATGATTACTTAAGTGTAAAATGAGCCCTGGACATCATTGCACGGTTGTTGGGGAAACAAAGTCCAATAAAAGAGGGTTTTTTTTTACTTATATCACCAAAAGAAAATAACGAAAGTGTTTTTATTTGGGGAATAAGAGGAGTTTAGGGATTTTTTTTTATTAATGCCCAGCAGCGGTAGCAGCTGTAAATCATGCACACGTTATGTAAAAATGCATACAAAAAGTAAACAATGTAGAAATACGCGAATAATTGTATTATTGAATTATCGACAGCTATTGCACGATTTTATTTAGAGAAATTCCGTATCAAACAACAACAGTGACATTTCAAACAAACAGCGGACAGGAAGATGTTTTCCAAAAAAATATAAATACATACAAATGGACAACGTAGACCTCGTAGGCTGTGACCTAACAACACGGAATGCAGCCCGATCTCCTTCGACCCTCGAGGTAGAGAGGGGCTGGGTTTGAGCCTGGACCGCGCTTGGATGTAGCGAGCAGCACGCACACCAGGCTTGTCGCAGGCAGGGTGCAGGGCTACACGCGATAAGGGGCAGCGCACGAGACATCTCGCTTGTCCTGTACTCGTCTCTGCTCCCTGCTGTCAGAAAACCCGCACTTGACCGGGAACGGGATGGCGAAGCGAGGGTCAAATTATTGCCCAGGACCCCTACACGGCGTGGGGCAAGGCCCTCTTACTCCAAGGAGAGAACGGACAAAGGGGGCTGTGACGCGATGCACAACGCTCGCGTCACAGAATCCACGGATGAACTTGCGATTTTTAATGGGAACTTGGCACTTTAATGTCAATTGAGGAGACGTCTGCAGGCATGGATGAAAATTAAACCATTCCTTGCAATAACTTGCTCGACTCGGGACACACACACATATATATAATCTGTAATACGGAGCGCCCGTGCAAAATTAGTGTTTGATCCATACAACTCGAGTTACATTTCGATTTAAAGCTTTCGTGACTGCAGGGATTCATCTTCTTGGTTCTTTCGGGAAAGTCACGTAGAATGGAAATAATAAAATAATAAAATAAAACATTACAAAATGTTTTAAAACATTACAAAATGTTTTATTTTTATTATTTCCATTCTACGTGACTTAACTCGAGTTACGTTGCAACGAGAGAAAAAAAGTTTAAATAAAAAAAAACTCCTATACCAAAGACTCGCACTGAGCGCAGCTGTGCAGAATGTCAAGTGTTCTAGTCATGAACGTGTATGTATTTGTATCTCGAGGGAATCATTGCGGAGGTTTTCCAACTCGCGAGTCACCGGGATAAAGGGACGAGTGGAAATCCTGCGCTGGACAGGGGGGGGGGCGGGGGGGGGGTACCTACGAGGCCACCTCCTGACTGAAAAGGGTCCACCTTGTTCCTGAAGGGCCCACCTTGTTCCTGAAGGGGCCCACCTTGTTCCTGTAGGGTCCCCACCTTGTTCCTGTAGGGGTCCACCTTGTTCCTGAAGGGTCCCCACCTTGTTCCTGTAGGGGGCCCACCTTGTTCCTATAGGGTCCACCTTGTTCCTGTAGGGGACCCATCTTGTTCCTGTAGGGGACCCACCTTGTTCCTGTAGGGGACCCACCTTGTCCCTGTAGGGGGCCCACCTTGTTCCTGAAGGGGGTCCACCTTGTTCCTGAAGGGCCCACCTTGTTCCTGTAGGGGGCCCACCTTGTTCCTGAAGGGGGTCCACCTTGTTCCTGAAGGGCCCACCTTGTTCCTGTAGGGGGCCCATCTTGTTCCTGTAGGGGCCCACCTTGTCCCTGAAGGGGCTCCACCTTGTTCCTGTAGGGGACCCACCTTGTCCCTGTAGGGGGCCCACCTTGTTCCTGAAGGGCCCACCTTGTTCCTGAAGGGGGTCCACCTTGTTCCTGAAGGGGGTCCACCTTGTTCCTGAAGGGCCCACCTTGTTCCTGTAGGGGGCCCATCTTGTTCCTGTAGGGGGCCCATCTTGTTCCTGTAGGGGACCCACCTTGTTCCTGTAGGGGGCCCATCTTGTTCCTGTAGGGGACCCACCTTGTTCCTGTAGGGGGCCCACCTTGTTCCTGAAGGGGGTCCACCTTGTTCCTGAAGGGGACCCACCTTGTTTCTGTAGGGTCCCCACCTTGTTCCTGAAGGGCCCACCTTGTTCCTGTAGGGTGTCCACCTTGTTCCTGTAGGGTCCCCACCTTGTTCCTGTAGGGTCCCCACCTTGTTCTTGTAGGGTCCCCACCTTGTTCTTGTAGGGTCCCCACCTTGTTCCTGTAGGGGACCCACCTTGTTCCTGTAGGGGGCCCATCTTGTTCCTGTAGGGGACCCACCTTGTTCCTGTAGGGGGCCCACCTTGTTCCTGAAGGGGGTCCACCTTGTTCCTGAAGGGGACCCCACCTTGTTCTTGTAGGGTCCCCACCTTGTTCCTGTAGGGGACCCACCTTGTTCCTGTAGGGGGCCCATCTTGTTCCTGTAGGGGACCCACCTTGTTCCTGTAGGGGGCCCACCTTGTTCCTGAAGGGGTCCACCTTGTTCCTGAAGGGGACCCACCTTGTTCCTGAAGGGGGCCCATCTTGTTCCTGTAGGGGGTCCACCTTGTTCCTGAAGGGGGCCCACCTTGTTCCTGAAGGGGGTCCACCTTGTTCCTGTAGGGGCCCACCTTGTTCCTGTAGGGTCCACCTTGTTCCTGAAGGGGGCCCACCTTGTTCCTGTAGGGGGCCCACCTTGTTCCTGAAGGGGGTCCACCTTGTTCCTGAAGGGGACCCACCTTGTTCCTGTAGGGGACCCACCTTGTCCCTGTAGGGGCCCACCTTGTTCCTGAAGGGCCCACCTTGTTCCTGAAGGGGGTCCACCTTGTTCTTGTAGGGTCCCCACCTTGTTCTTGTAGGGTCCCCACCTTGTTCCTGTAGGGGGCCCATCTTGTTCCTGTAGGGGACCCACCTTGTTCCTGTAGGGGGCCCACCTTGTTCCTGTAGGGTCCCCACCTTGTTCCTGTCGGGGCTCACCTTGTTCCTGTAGGGGGCCCACCTTGTTCCTGAAGGGCCCACCTTGTTCCTGAAGGGGCCCACCTTGTTCCTGTAGGGTCCCCACCTTGTTCCTGTAGGGTCCCACCTTGTCCCTGTAGGGTCCCCACCTTGTTCCTGTAGGGGTCCACCTTGTTCCTGTAGGGTCCCCACCTTGTTCCTGAAGGGCCCACCTTGTTCCTGTAGGGTGTCCACCTTGTTCCTGTAGGGTCCCCACCTTGTTCCTGTAGGGTCCCCACCTTGTTCTTGTAGGGTCCCCACCTTGTTCTTGTAGGGTCCCACCTTGTTCCTGTAGGGTCCCCACCTTGTTCCTGTAGGGGCCCATCTTGTTCCTGTAGGGGACCCACCTTGTTCCTGTAGGGGCCCACCTTGTTCCTGAAGGGGACCCACCTTGTTCCTGTAGGGGGCCCACCTTGTTCCTGGACCGTGCCGCGGCCAAACGGAACGGAGTCGGTGAGCCGCCACCTTTTCTGGAGCCGAGCAGGCGTGGAGGAAAGGCAATTTATTGTGCGGACCACTGGAGGACGGTTTTAATTTACCTGTGGGTCCGACGTGGCAACTGGTAACACGAGACACACGCGGGCGCAAGCGCTGCAAAAAAATCCCTTTATCAAATAAATAAATACTGTAACCTCTATTTTTTTCCCTCCCTTCTCCTTTTCCACGCGGGGTGACTTCACGTGATTTGGAAAGCGCCTCTGAGCGAGCGACTCTCGCTCCGAAATGTCGACATTTGGGAATAGTGTGTCCTTTTCTCTTTTTTCAATTCGGTGTATTCATTTGCGAGAACCGGTGCGTTTCAACACACACTCGCTCACTTCGCGCGAGAGGCTCGCCTTCATTGCGAGTTTGTTGGTTTAAACTGCTGACACACGGGTGGGTGACGAGGGTGAGAGTTAATAAATGAAGCCGGCCACTTAGCGGCAGGCGGGCAATAGAGGACAGCCGACGCCCACCGGAGCTGCGTTGTGGCTCCCTAGGGTACTCGATTTCACCTCCCAAAAACCCAATTTCATCTTCTCGCAGACCAGATCGCTGCAAATTGTATCGCGCCGATCGAGTCCGCGTGTCTGCGTTCGCAGCCAACGGCCGCATGTTGTCAATGCTTTTGTGATAACGACCTAACACGCTTCTCTTGAGATGTCACTTTATTGAAGACACGTTCACTTGACATCAGGCGGAGACCCCCACTGCAACAGCCCCGAGTCTCCCGCGCATCTCCCCCTTTTATACCAACCGAGGCCACACCCCCCTTCTCGAACCTTCACGCTGACTCTGGACGCTCGCTCCACCGGCAGACTCCACCGTCCTCTTCCGTCACCTGACCATGTTCCCTTCTCGATCATTCCCGTGGCCACCAGTCCCTTCGCACTCACAACTGATGCCCCTGTCATTACCTCCCGTGGCCACCACCAGTGCATTCGTACTGCAGGCTGACCTCACCTGTCATTACCTGCAGGCTGACCTCACCTGTCATTACCTCCCGTGGCCACTAGTCCTCTCACACCGCATGTAGGCCCCATTGTCATTTAACTTCTGTCACTCGTAAAAAAAATAACACCCTCAAATGAGGCTACTTGCCACTGGAGCCTATGCACTTAAAACATGTCAATTGAAGACTCATTTCTTTGAGAACTGCTTTTCGTATGAAGTTTGTCGCCCTTCCCCTGCACCTCCGATGAACACGCTTGGCTACGTACCCGTGCGAAATAAGTTCAGCATGCGTTGAACGTGAATCCCAGATCACTCACACACTTGCTTTCCCAACAGAGATAAGCTCTGCTGCGTACGTTGATCTTAGCGTTACAATTTCTAAGAAAAGATCAGCTTCGTAGTACGCCTGTGTGCGTGTGTTTCTTGTTGAGCTCCAAGGCATTCGGGCAAAAATAAAGAATGAGTAGAGCCTTGACACCCACTGCGGTGAACGGTATCGCTCAACTTATTATTATTATTGACCGGTTCACAGAAAGACGTTTTCCCTTGAAGTCTTTAAACAGAATTGATGGGTGGAGATGCCAGAGTGAGCAATATGTGACACACACGCACGCACTTACTCCATCTCCCCCTCTAAACCCTCTCTCGCTCTCTCCTTTCTCAGCCGTGTGCTCATTCTGCCACGCCGCCTGTTCCATAACAGCGGCTAACATGTTGAGATATAAACACGACGTCAAACAAAAAAAGCATTTCACGAAATAACTGCAACTTTCACTCGTAGAGTTTTTTTTTTTGTGGGGGACGAAATGGTGGGGTGGCTGAAGCATCAGCGGCCCATCACTTGACTTTAACACAAACACAAACGACACATTGACGTCGCACGGCATGATGAGACTGAAACGCGTGCCCGCACGTCGACAACGATGGCAGCTCGCGAGACGCCGGGCAGAAGAGCGGATTTTGGCAAGCGAACGCAGAGACGAGTTCCTACTCCGCTCATCCTTACACCTCCCCGCCCCCCGTCCAGTCGCTCGCTCACTCGCTCAATCTCTCGCTCTCAAAGAGGCCCAACAGCTCTGATGTCGTGGCCAATTTAAACAAGGTCGTGTGGGCAGCGGTGCCGGATTAAGCTAGTGCCGGGGCCTGTAGCATATATTCTTTGGGTCTCTCGGTAAAGTCACGTAGATAGGAGATAGGTTCAAAGAAAATAAAAAAGAATAACGTGACTTTACCGAAAGACCCAAAGAATTTGAATTCCTGCAGTCGCGAAAGCTTTAGGTCGAGAGTTTTCTTGTAGCATATGTTATAAAGGGGCACGAAATAAAAAAGTAAGACATACATTTTGTACTTGCTTAGTAAAATAATTGTATTTTTCATTTGCTATACAAATCGCTAACCTTAAACACCCAGTCGTTCATAAAAGTTGAAGGCGGTATAGTACTATAGTAATAGAGCAAGTGCAAAATGGCTGAACCGGAATTGATAGATTGAAAGCATTTAGCGAGGGGCCCTTCAAAGTGGGGGGGGGGGGGCGTAGCATATGTAGCTACTTGTGCTACTAGGATCATCCGGCGCTGGTAGGCAGGCCTTCCTCATCTGCTGGCCCGATAGAACGCGAGGTGGTGCCGGCGGCATGGAGGAGGAGAAGGAGGAGGACGGGGGGGTGGGGGTGCTGACGGGATGGGGGAAGAGGGAGGGCATGGAGGGCTCTCAATCTACGTTGTCGGACCCACCACGGAGATGTAACAGCCACGCACGCTGTGGAGCTCCCACGGCATAACCTCTCACCTCCGAGTATCCATTGCAAGACCGGAACTAGAGGCTGCTGGAATTCCATTATTTTTTTTTTGCCTCCTCCCACATGACTCTGGGTGTTAGTGGGAATATCGGATTCTGGGGTCGTTAGCATTTTGCCACTGCCCCCCCGCTCCCCCCAAGAGTTAAGTACATTATAGGCAGTGAGAGCGCGGAGGGTTATAAAACTGACAAGACGCTTCATTTTAGATGGAGATAAAAGGGCGTTCTGTTACTCTTTGCGTACAGGACATCGTGGACGAAATGTCTTTCTATTGGCTGTGAGTGGGAAAATTCAGCTTTTCTTTTGTTTACATGGAAAATGAACGGAAAGGCCGCTTTAAAGATGACACGTCACCAGGTGAATAAAATAACTTGCGATTTAATAAATGCGCAGAGGCGGCGCGGTGGGGCAATAGTTAATGCGTCTGTGCTCTGCACCCGGCGATCTTAGTTTGATTCCAGTCTATGGCTAACATCGGTGTCAAGTGCGATACTGAACCACTTCAAGTACTGACCAGCATGGTGAAGTATGGTTAAACCACCCCCATTGACTGACGTGGCATGCGAAGACCTTGACCCTACAGTTGTTTATCAAAGAGTTGCAATTTATATATTTTGTATTAGATGTCAAATGCATGTTTTATTCTGCATGCGTATGTGACATCATTTATTGAAAGCTATTGTTTACTGAAAATTGTGTATTTAATGACGATTAAATCTAAATACGCACCACATATGTCTCGACACTGGCAAAATACTGCTATTATTAATTCCATTCAAGGTTGTGCGTGCGCGTAATTACAACAAAATACACTCTTGCTGCATTGACATGAAAATCGAACCAAATATATGATGTATTACAAGCATCTGATTACTTAAAGGCATTTTACTCCTTAAAATAACTCGCAGCGGTGAAATCCATCCTCGGAGCGGGACCCGCGTGTGGCGAGTGCGAGCGAGCGCGTACACTCGCTCGCACACTCGCACTCGCCCACATCTGCTTGGAATAAGCCACAGCCAGAGGCTTCATTCCCTCCCAAAGTCCTCTGTGAAAATGAGTAACTTGGTGCACGAGACACCATCGTTTAATGTGGTCGCACAAAACGGATCAAAATTCTGGGGCTGGGCACCACCACCACTAACAAACCGAGCTGTATGAAAACTGGGTTTTTTTTTTCTTTTTAGCTCCGTAGTAACATTGTTCTGTTCGGCAAAGCTTGCTGAAGAGGGGGGGCAGGAGGAGTGGGGGGGGGGGCAGTCTTGTCAACACCACGTGTCTTCACGTCTGCGCCTTGAAGCGGCTGGTGCAAGCTCCCTGCGCACACGGACCGACTGACCGAGCGTCGCGCCGTGCCAAGATCGGAAATTTAGGAACGCTACCAAAAAAAACAAAAACAAGTTTAGCAAAATGTACGAAACATGTGGAATGTTTAACGCGTGCAAGGCTGTTTTCTCTGCGTTTGTGCTTAAACACAATATAGGTCGACTCGGCCTCAAATGGTGCGGTGTGTACCTGGTGCGGTGTGTAAACATCGCCACTGGGGAGACAAAGGCGGCCGGGCGTGGTGTAGATCACCCACCCCCTCCGTGTGCCGTGTCGGCCTTCATAGATGCTCGCTCACAGCACTTGCCCCAACAAGGCTGTGAAGGCTATACTGGGGGGGTTCATTGTCTTTTAAACACGACACATACGTACACGAGCAGTTTGAAGAGGCTCTGGGTTCATGGATAATCAAATATTCGCTGGAATTCTAATTCTAATTAACATAATAAACTACATCATGGGACCTCCTTTGCCAGTACCAAAATATTAGAATAGGTTTTTCCCTTTTTCTGGTCTAACACCGTTTGAGACTAGGCTCCAAAGAAAGCTGTCTCTGGTGTGGACCAAATCAGTTTCAAAGACAATGCATAAATTATCAGAGTATGTTTATTTTTTTCATTTTGACCACATGCATTGTGGTTAATGCAGACATGATTCCTTGTAAAAGGTTTCAGTTTGGTGTTTTAACATCTTAACACCTGTTTTGTTGCCAGAAAAAAGGGGAAAACCTATTATCATAATAAACTAATTAACATAAAATGGATGTATATTACTCGTCGCTATTTTGTCTCTGCTCTGATCTAAATCCATCTTTGTCTCTCGTGTCCATCTCTATCTTATGTCGACATCATCACGAGACATCAACCTCTTGTCTATATCACTCCTGTCATCTCACGAGCAGCTGATACATGGAAACGGGGGGGGGGCACCAACAATACTTGATGCTTGGGCCCCCAGAGAAGTGAGGTTGAAGATTTAATCATCGAAAGCAGTAGCAATTTTTTTTTCAGCAGCATGTTCAGGGAGATAAATGCCAATTGTCGAGGTCTGCTCGGCACGAGAGGGCTTCAGGATAGAGTTTCACGTCGTTTTTTTTAGATTCCTCTGTTGAAGGAGAGTAAATTACCATCGACCATATAGTAAATCACTTTATAATAGGTTTTTTGGATTAGATCGCGTATATATAAATGTGTCCTTAAACCCGCCACTACCGATACAGCCAAGTAGTAAGGGTTGTCACGTAAACAGAACGTGGCCAATTCGTTACTAGTACAGCACACCGGCGTGTTGGAGAATAAACCCACGACATGTACAATTCTCGTACGACGTCTCGCCATTAATGAGTTGTAATTACTGTCGTCTGGTGCTGCGAGTTGTAATTACTGGCAAAACGTCGTACTCGAATGATACATTTTGTGGGTTTACTTTCCAACACACCGGTGTGCTGTACTCGTAACGAATTGGCCACGTTCTGTTTTCGTGACAACCCTTACTAGTTGGCTGTATCGGGTGGTGGCGGGTTTAACGACACATTTAAATATTTATACGCGATCTTACCCAAAAAAACTCTTATGGATAATTTTGGTGTGCGAAAGCCTCCGTGTGAAACCGCAGTAGGCTGTCTTACTTCAACGGATGAGCAGCAAAACTGCACAAACTCTATTTAAAGCTTTCGTGACTGCAGGGATTCATCTTCTTGGTTCTTTCGATAAAGTCACGTAGAAAGGAAATAATAAAATAATAATAAAACATAATAAAATAATTCTCACGATGTTTCGGCCACAACGCAAGCAGCCGTCCTCAGGTGAAGAACAGGTCTGTCGGGAAGACAGCGTCTGAATGAAACACCACCAGGCTTGGAGCGTATATTTAAGCTGGGTTGGAGGGGAAGAGCGCCTTGACAAAGGAGTTTGCATATCAAGAGGAATTTAGCATATTTATGGGAAATGAAGATATGGGATTAGTCACTGCTTGTGAAATGCGTAGGTGGACGGGGGGTTTCAAAGTCATATTATGCCCGTGCATTATGCAGGATTAGCATCATCAAAGGGAGGGGATTGTATTATGTTCTATTTTTATTATTATTTTATTATTTCCCTTCTACGTGACTTTACCGAAAGAACCAAGAAGATACACAAACTCTCTCCTGAACACCACTCGTTGTGGCCGGCAGATATTGGCATCATGCGCAAGAATAGAATTGCTTCAGTCGCAACCCATCAGACACCACCAGCATCAGAGAAGGAGAGACCTCCCACCATGCACACCGAGAATGCGCTGTGTTTTGGAGTGGGGGGGGATAAGCAGGAGGGAGAATACAGGAAGCAAGATCACACAATTGAGCAAGAGCCAGACCATGAGACGACTTTGATGACAAAGAGAAAGTTACTTTTTTGTTTAATATCACGTACAATCAATCATTGACGGGAAATTGTGCGTTGAATACATTATTCTCTTTGGAATTAAAACAACATTTTGTTGCATCCTAGGAAGTGGAAGGCTGGAAAGGAGACTGTCCACAGGCTTGACGTGAGGACTGGGTTTTAAAGCAAGGGCTTCGGCAAAGCACTTCACTGCCCCCTCGTGACCATCGCTGCGTTACAACTCTCGCGAGTTTGCTCCCCTTTTAAATTGACGACACAATTAATTCCCACGATTCATGGCCACGGTATGAAAACACCGACAAGTCTCTCGTCGTATGCGTCTCGCTTTGTGCGATTCCGTGCTGTACGTGCGGCGAACCTATTTCTTCTGAAAACAAAAACCCGCTATATTGTGCGGTTTGAATTCACTCTGCAGGACATGCGGCTATTCCAGATCGGGGGGGGGGGGGGGGCTCAGCAGCCAAAACAACAAGGAGAGCAGTGATGTCTTTTTTTATTCGACGGACGGACGGACACAATAATCCCCTGTGGTTCATATTCTTAGGTTTTTTCGGTAAAGTCACATATGTGAAGTCATATTCTTAGGTTTTTTCGGTAAAGTCACATATGTGACTTTACCGAAAAAACCTAAGAATATGAATCATTGCAGTCACGAAAGCTTAAAATCTAGAATTAATCCCCTGTGGGCTGGTGTAACCAAGAGGTTCCTACCAGTATTAACCGTGTGACTTATATTGCTGTCCGAGGGTTGCACGGTGCAAAGTGTACAACACCAAATGCAGAGGGTTTTTTTTTCCAAGAGGCTGTTTTATTGACGTTTGCATTCAAGTAAAACAATACACGGTGAGCAATGTAAACCAAACAAACAGCTTCGCTTCGAACCCCAACCAACCTGCCCACTCATAAGGCACCAGCGCTTAATTACACACCACATCCATCTCACCTTATTTTGTCCACGTTGTACCCTACTTTTCTATCAACACTAAATAATTTATGATTACCCCCCCCCCCCTCTGATCTTCGCACCTGATAGGCACAGAGTGATGTCATCATCTTACTCGAAGGCCGAAAACAAGAAGACTTCTCCATAATTCTGGCAAATCGCCTGATGAAGCTGGTTGTAATCACTAGCGTAGCGTCGAACTCAAATTGTAAATGTTGTGGGTTTATGCTCCAACACATCGGTGTGTTGAAGTCGTCACTATTTGCCACGTGTTGTTCACGTGACAAACCTTACTAATGAGCTGTGTCGAATCGTAGTGGGTTAACGGCAGATTTATATTTACGCCCACAATCCCAAAAACCTTCATTGTGAATATCAAACCTGTTTGTTAGAATTGTAGAAATATAGGGTACAATAATACACGAGCATGGACGGGCGTAACCCGTGTAATTCTCGTGGTTAGTGCTCGAACACCGATAATAATCCCAACTCCCAAGCCAAGCCTAGCAGCGTTCTGGAAAATATCGAGTGTGATATCAAGCCCTGTAAGACGCTCA
Source organism: Callorhinchus milii (assembly GCF_018977255.1). Classification (NCBI taxonomy): domain Eukaryota; kingdom Metazoa; phylum Chordata; class Chondrichthyes; order Chimaeriformes; family Callorhinchidae; genus Callorhinchus; species Callorhinchus milii. Next base: position 8,911 of record NW_024705726.1, on the reverse strand, counting down.
ACTCTACACGAGGAACGCAATAACTGTGCAAATGCATGAGCCTGAATATTACTCATGTGCTACTCGTACACTTTAACATCAGGGTCACGGTGCTGACCAGTCAAGTAACGGGCATATACTAAATTACACTAAGTGTGCAATGATGGTCTAATGGTACAACTCTGCTCGTAGAAGTTGTATATGGTAGAACTCCTCTTATCTGCGACGCCATTACTTGCGACTCCTATTATTCTGTGGACGCCGTAGAACCTGCAAATTAATTATTATTCTATCTGCATCCACTATTCTTTCAACTATCCACGAATATCTATGGTTTTAACATCGTTCGTTGCAGAATAGTTTACAATCATTTATGGATATTTCACCGGATTTGTTTGGAAAATTGAGCCAATTATCCGTGGGTCTTAACTGGCCCTTTCCTCCAGCATGCACTGAAGGAAAATGAAGTTTTTCGGATGAGTTCACCGGCAAGATAATCGTTTTATCACCGTCCTTTTTGTGGCTAATCTGAATACACCGACAGCTTTAACAGACAATAGGTAGGATCCACATCAAGGCCGATGAGAGGAGTTATACCGTAGATAAACGACAAAAGGCAAAGTTAGCGTTAGATGAGTGGTGTCGTCATCAGTTTTTCAATGCTAAGTTTATAGTTTGCCCCAAAGCTCAGAGGTGAGCAGCAACTCAAAGTGTGCCAAGTTTGCGTAGACGCTCGTGAGCCAGGGTGCCACTGATTGTGCTTTCACAACACGATAAGGCGAATAATTCATCAGCAAACATTCACCGCAACCCAAAACGTATAAATAAAACACAGGCAAAAGTGTCTCGAAACAATACCAACACGTGCACACCAGTAGTCACGAATCGACATGCCATTAATAACCTGATGCAAATACATAACATCTTTGGAAAGAGACAAAAAAATCCCACCAGGCCAAATTTTCATTCTTAAATACTGGTATCTAACCGATAAACCGTCATGTTGTGCCCATTGTTAACCTCCTGAATTCCTTTGGATTTCTCACTCTAAAAAACCCATTCAGATCTCAGTGAGACAATGTTACCAGCCAATTAACCTCTTAAATACCATTTCAGAAATCGTAAAATACCGAGGATTAATTGCACTTCAGTGAGTCCAATATCTTCATCCAATGTGAGGAGACCCACACCCCTCTGCTGGTCGGTTCTGAATCAACACCTCCCCCCCCATCCTCTCCATAGTATGAGGCTCTCATAATAATCCTTGGCGTTTCCTGAAGGCCAGTCGACCGAAACGTCAAGATCTTTGTTTCCCCCAAGTGACGGTGAGAAAAAAAACCAAACCGCTAGTATAATTTTTTTAACCTTAGTAGCAAATTTACACCGAAATCTAAAACTATACGGGCCGTGGCCAAAACTGCAAGCGTTACACGACATGCATTTTAGAGGCGGCACAAACTGAAGTCGGCATTCATCGCCGTGTACGGTTGCAAACCACATTCCCGCAGCCTTTTGAGAGCTAAGGCAGCTGAACAACCACTGCTGTCATGAAATGAAACTTAATTAGCTGTGACGGGAACAACCACTCCTGTGAACGTTAATGCCACCCCTCTCTTTCCAGGGCACGACTGCGAGCACGAATTCCCAACCGAGGGGAATTGGCTACTTCATAAACTTGGATTTCTTTCATGCACCGTGTTTATATTTAAATCTTGCTTAATTGGTTTCGAATGCAGGCACATGCAACTTTACACATAAGTGTCAACCATAATTTGTTAGTGCTTGTAATTCCGTTACAGAGCGAGTATATCTCTACGTGCTGTTGTGTGTAGGGCACATATACTATTTCCATGCATATATAACAGCCCTAATGTCAATCCACTGCTGCACGAGAGCGTCAATCACACAGTGCAGTTCATTGGGATTTTGACCATACTTCACCCAACTGGTTAGTGCATGTTGGTGACTGGATAGTGCATGTTGGTGAGGGTGGGGGAGTATGTACGCGCAAGCACAGGCGCACAATACAACATCAGAGCCTGCTGCGCTGCCCTCTGCTAACCACAACATAGTACAGCCCTGCAGCTACTTACTAACACGCTGGCATGCATGGTGGTCACCCACACTATCCAAGTGCTATGCAGGCTCAAAGCCCGGCTTGGCTTCCAAGATCTGGCTAAAAGCCGGGTGCATTTCGGGAATTTTGGTAACAGGGTGATACTCTGTGGTTCTTTGGATAAAGTCATATAGGTGAAAACTAAATAAAATTTAAATAACTAAATCACGGAAGCTTGTGTTGCCTCCGAAATTTTCACCTACGTGACTTTACCGAAAGAACCAAAGTGTATGGATCCTTGCAGTCACGAAAACTTCAAACCTAGAACAGGGTGATATTTTCACGTACCATCAAAAGAGTTTATCTTTGTACGTACAGATTTTGTTTTTTTTCAACATTCACCACATGAAATTATAAATGGACTTTGAGGAGACGTTTTTGGAATCTGCATTGTAGCAAGTGGCTGGAAGGCAGATATTTTTTTTCTTTTATGAAAGTCTTTTTACTTGTAACAGCTCCGTTGCCATGCACGTGCATCGCTCATCTAACTCGCCACCCCTAAAGCAGAACTTGCACGTAGAGGACGCTGCATACGACAGTAACTCAGCGCGATTTTAGTTTTTTGCTTTATGAGTGTAGATGAACGTCGTGGAGGTGTTACACTAGATGGATTTTAACTCGTGCCGTAATTTTAGCAGGAGCTCTATCTGGGGTTGATTTCCAGAAAATATTCCATGAGGAAATAAAGCCTTGCTCCTCACAATACGATAACACTTGATTCGCACAGTGCTTGGAAAAATGAGAACACGAGCATTGCATTATAATATCTTTGGAACAGCTTATACCGCATGTGCTTTGTCAAGTTCGGCTCAGAAGTACATACATTTAAAAACAAGGCAAACGTACTCTTAATTATAAAGTGGTTTGCGATGTGACGGCTGCGTTAGCAGCAACACACTACTAGTGCCACACGAAACAGTGTTATTTTGGGATATTGTAGTTGTTTTGACATTACGCCTCGTTAATTAATACACAAATACAGTGAAAACTACCGTCTCAAACGACGCAAATGTATACCCAATTGCAATGACTATTCATAGTTTTAAAGTGAGAATGTAACAGCACGGCCATGTGTACATTGGACAGGCAAGATGTAAGCTTAAGATATGGAGACTGCAATGATTACCAGAACAGTGCTGTGTTTGTGTTATGTATGTGTGTGTGTATATATTTAAAGGGATGCATATTTCAACCATGCACAAAGGTTGAATTAAACTCCATTTCACTTAGTAAAATTAATCAGCCATCCTTCCCGTATTGCGCGAGGCCAATCCACTTACAGAATGATTGATGGTGTTGTGTGAAATGCACATGCTGTGTGCAATCTGCTGCCGTAATCGTCACCACTCCTACTCGTGGGCATGCCATAATAATTTACGTGATTATTCCATCTTGAATAGCTTGACTGAGGAAGCATGTTTGTATATGTTTAATCCACGAAAGAAAAAAATCGGTGGCTCCCATCTCTCGACCATCAACGCGTCTACACGCGTTGATGGTCGAGAGATGTGAGCCACCGATTTTTTTATTTCCTGGATTAAACGAAGCATAAATAAGACGGCAAATTTCGCTTTTTTTTACTTAAAATACTCGCCACACCTAACGTGCAAATTTCCAAAAGTGCCAATCGGGTTAATTTCACTAAGCGAATTCTTTCAATCTCCCCGAGCCGTGCGCTCACCCTCCGCTCATGTTTTCCCTCCGTGTGGTCCGGCGCTGACGGGCGGCTCATTCGCCCGCCGCCGTCTTTGCGGCGACGACACCGACGACACCGACGACGACGCCGACGCAGGCTCTCCGTGCGCGTCTCCATCGCCCCCGTCGTCTCCGCGGTGGTGGCGCGAGTAGCGCGCGAGCGCCTGCGGGCGGAACGGCTGCACGCTGACGCTGTCCAGCAGCGATGCGGGCGCGCGAGCCTTGACCGCCGGCGGCGCCACCGCCGCCAACGCGTTCCTCGCCAGCTCTTCGCCGTGCGCCTGAGCTCGCGCCCGGAGGTCGGCGATGTCTGCGGAGAATTTCTGCGGGATCGTCCGTCGCTCGTGGCCGACGCTCGCACCCTGCGCGGAGACGCCGCGGGTCAGGTCCTTGGCTTGCGCCGCGCTTCCTTCCTTCCCGACATCCCGCGGACGAGCCGCTCCGTCGTCTGCCCTTCGGACTTGGACCGGAGAGCCGTGGGCGCTGGCTCGCGGCAGGCTCCCCCGAGGAGTCTTTTTCACAAAGGGGGCATTGCGGAAGATGTCGTCTTGCGCGGCGGGTTTAAATGGAGCCTTCGAAAATATGTCTTCTCTTTCTTGACCGATGGGAAAGGGTGCCTCCGAAAACACATCCACCTCCGCTGCACCAGATGTAACGTGGACTTGGGTGGCAGGATCACGAATTGTGGCATTTCCCTCTTCAAAAATGACCACCGGATGCTGCTCGACTGGCCCTCCAGAGATGGAAACCGTTATGCTCGTTGTGTTTTTCTCTGTAGAAAAGCCGGCTCTCCCAGTTCCATCTCCGATGCTTGTTTCGGGAGTTTTACCCCTAAATTCCGTGGAAGTATCTAGGGGGGATGCGTCATATGTCTCACTTGTGTCTTCCTCTTGCTTCTCAGGGATTAAATTATCGGTGGTGGTGCGTGGGAGGTCAGAAGCCACTGCGATAATTTTGTTCTCAAAGTCACTGCCATCATAGAGCAATGATGATGCAGCTTCCTTGTCGGCATATGTCGGCGTTCCGTAAACACCATACGCAACTTCGCCTGTGTTTTCTCGTTTCACCACGTCACTCCTGCTTTCTTGTAGAGTGATATGGGGCACGTTAGCAGCTACCTTGTTCAAGTGCACTGCAGTCTGTGGTGTGTACTGTGAGTTTCCAACACTAACAGAACTTTTGGCCACAACATCCCGAGTCCTGGGATTAGTGCCTGCAATGGAATGAAAAAAAGACAGCAATTTGTTAAACGGCCTACCGTGCGCACGTAACATTAAATAATCGTATTATAAAACATCAACGTTGGAATGAAATAATAATATAAAACTCGGTCGATATCGCAATATTGGCGATTACAATATTGGCGATATAAAACATACGTAGTACATACACACAGCGATACACGAGCATATTGCATTGACTAGTTACACATTCCGTGTTGGTTTCATAAATGTGCAACACAGCACGGTAAGCCTGTTACAACTCAAATGTAATGGGACTCCTGAACACCAAAGCCGATTTTAATGATGGGACACACACAATGGAAACTTTTTTTTTTAACCACAATCGTTGGTATGATTGCAACAAGAGATGTGTCTGTGTGCACACATACTATGGGTGCTGTGTACAAACACTCGGAAAGGGAAATGATATGACCACAAGCAAAATAAAAGGACACCAAAGCCACGGACAAACGTTGACACTAAACTACAGAATGATGTGCATGTTCTCTCATCCTTACATTTTTTTCAGTTACAACCTCTTAAAACACAATCCTGGCAAGAAATAAGAGAGCATGAGAGCAATAATAATTATTGGGGGAGTTTTTTTGTTTTGTTTTCGGAAACATTTCCACGAAACACATGCGGGTGGGTTACCATGCGTTTGAAACACAGCGTGTTCAAAATGCCTTGAAGTAACAGGAACTTTATTGATAAACAGCTTCAAGCACACAATTTTTTGTACATTTGATATAATAAAATCACCGCACGCCACCATCCGACGGTGGTAGCGAATTGCCTTTTACAGTAGCTTTTTGAAAATGGCCGACTATAAACTGGCGTACACAATTTCACATTCACTACACATCACTCAAAGCAGCTAAGTGGGCTCCTACTAATGAACCCTTTGTAATGGTTTTACACATCAGAATTCAGCAGTTACAACAATGCCTTGTTCAAGTCGGACAGACTTGCCTGGTACGCAAAAGCAAACAGTGAGCATGAGAACATTCATTTGGAGAGAACACATTAATAACACTAAAATTAATACAGACAGGAGACGATCACTTGCACCCCTGTACACGCACGTGGCGAGGCGGATTTACAACTTTCTTGATTCAATTTTTCCGATACAGTGCTTTACACAATCTCATAAAGTAGTCACGCAAATAACAGACCCATTTAAGGATTCCAAGATTAAATCTTTTTTCAACAGAAAGGATTTTTTCAGAACATTTGTCCATTATATGGGACAGGAGGTGGATTCCTTACACAAACATTTCCAAGCAACTAATCATACTGTTGTTTTTTTGTTGTAAAGATTGGGACTTAACACATCAACAATGTGCATTTAGGAAACCGCACGAAACTTTTTTCCTCCAAACACAACCGCGACAAGAGGGTGAACAACATTTTCATTTCATGAAAATATACGGGAAGAAGGGAATGCTGCTAAAGAGGCAATGGAGTCATTCTCTTCCTTTTGGACAAGAAAATCAAAGAGGTAACAGGAGAGAAAAAAACACCACACAAACGACAGGGAAAAGTCCAAAGAATGATAGACAAAATATTTTTGGGGGAATATCTGCTTTTTGCATAGTACATAACTAAAAATCGCACAATAACAAAAAAATAAGAGGTAAACGTTTAAAATATGGCAAAAAAAGAACTTGATCCTGAAGCACATACAACTCAGAAGGAACAACAGCTTTGCATAGTAATCAAATGCTCAGCTCGTAACAGATTAACAAAATGAGAAAACAGATGCGGATTAGACATGCTTCAGTCGAGCAACGTCAACACAGATACGGTGGAAGTGCCTCCGAGTTTTTTGTTTTTAAATGTTGCTTTGGGTAAACTATTTCACCGTATACATTTTTGGAGAAAAAAAACTATCTCAAAGTACAGCTTTCAGCCATAATCACTGTTGGTCTGGTAGTGGTGAATCGTTGAATGCACGAATTGGACTTGCAAATGCCCCACGATATGATAAACAACACATGGGCGAGTATTTTGTACTGCACAACAGCACATTTTTTTGTTTCGGCGCTGCACCTCCTCAAACATGTTGGGATGCTGTCAAGCTCACATCGATTGGTATCGCCAGGAATTGTTAAAATTACAGAATGAGTTTTGTTTTTAGTCCAATTGACATTCAAATGCGTATGTAAAACACGGCAATGTATCGTATTGAGTTTTGTAAAACGGGCAAAGGAAATGACTGGTTTTCAATGTTCTTGGTTCTTTCGGTAAAGTCACGTAGAAGGGAAATAATAAAATAATAAAAATAAAACATAATAAAATACAATTCTCACGACGTTTCGGCCACAACGCAAGCAACCGTCCTCAGGTGAAGAACGTTGTGGCCGAAACGTCATGAGAATTGTATTTTTATTATGTTTTATTTTTATTATTTCCCTTCTACGTGACTTTACCGAAAGAACCAAGAATATGAATCCCTGCAGTCACGAAAGCTTTAAATTGGTTTGCAATGATTAAACAGCTTTGAGAAAGGGGACTGAAAAAATAACAAAAAGACCAGCTGTATTCACTTTCACTCCACTTGTGTATTGGGAGTGAAAATGATTGCACCAAATGTGAAGGAACAGGTTTCTTAAGATAGAATTACACGTGTAATGTTGGATTACAATCAAACATGCAACCTTTCACAGAGGACAATTAAACGTCTTGTTCTACAATGTCGCATCAAAAGGAGTGCCCCGTGGTTCGGAAATCTCACGGTAACAAACTGAAAATAAATTGCATCTTGTCACAGTATGTAAGCCTTTGATAATCTGTAGCTTTGTTGAAACACATAGAATGCTTTACGCCGGGCATGCTTCATTCGTTTATTTTCATGCAGGGGGCGATGATGATTTAGGGTTTGCAGAGAGAAATGTAAGATTATTCTGCATTGCTGCAATGGCTTTTTAAAGTAAAAACTTGCACCTGCTAAGGTTACACACGTAAGCTAAGCTGTGAGGACAAGCAGCATAAAACAGCGCTACATTGTGTAATTTAGCACAAAATGGAATACCTTAACGAGTCAAATTATATCCTCACCTACATAATGGTCCCAATTTTTAATGAAGTGTGTTCAAATTGGAATGATCACGATAAACCGGATTCTAGTGGAAACGTTAAAATGCATATGGAATGGCGATGACTTAATTTCTGAACGATTTAAAACTGTTTTAAGCAACAGCAACAAAAAATTGCTGCACTGCATTGAAATTAAAGTGTTGAAATATTTTAAATGAAAGAAAAAAAACACACAGTCAGTGTTTTGTGCGAGGCTTCACAATGTCAATCCTAGGCAATCATCCGTCTCGGTCAGAGTTTTTGTGCGAGGCTTCACAATGTCAATCCTAGGCAATCATCCGTCTCGGTTTGCTCACAATAACGGAGACGTCTGTTTTCTCGTGCGCCGCTACACACCACGTTCGTTCTGCGCACGCAACGAATCGACGGCACACGCTTGTAGTTTTCCCTTTGTGCGAAAAGAAAAACAAATAAGAAAGCGTCAATTCTGCCTCGTGGACATCTAACATATCCTGGTCAACGTGGACAGTTTCCAAATGAAAAAGAAATCCCCCGTGAACTTCTATAGACAAGCATGTGCAAGGAGAGATCATAGAGGAATGCGACCAAAACAGTCTTCTGAAGAACATGGCCACCACCACCTGAGCGTGGACAATGTGCAGGCGGTGGCATCAATGATACTCGTCCACTTATTTCAATTCCCATCGCAATTTATTTTGCAGTCAAATTCCACCAGTTATGATGGTTCACTTTATCGTGCGATTTGTGTAATCAATAAATTTGTTTGCTGCGTTAAAGGTGCAGAGTGTTGGTTAACGATTTGGAGATCATTTTTCGTTCTTGCATTTGAGAGTAGAAT
>NW_024705725.1:0-26029 GCF_018977255.1 Callorhinchus milii | reverse complement strand
AGGGGGCTGGGGGCAGGAGGGGGCTGGGGGCAGGAGGGGGCTGGGGGCAGGAGCTGGGCGGGCTGGGGGCAGAGGGGCGGGCAGAGCGGCTGGGCAGCGTGGGGCAGAGAGGGGCTGGGGCAGGAAGGGCTGGGGGCAGGAGGGGGCTGGGGGCAGGAGGGGGCTGGGGGCAGGAGGGGGCAGGATAGCACACAATGTCTGCTCTGCACGGCTGAGGCCTGATAAAGCCTGACATGTGCCACCAACGCCGCGCACACACTCACACACATAGACAATAGTACAGGCACATATACATATGCTCACACACAGGCACATACGCACACAAAGTGCCAAATACACCTACAGGCACCCACCCACCCATATACACATACACACATATCCTCTTCTTGCCCCCAGCCACCTCCCTCCTTCCTATTGCCCCCAGCCCCCTCCCTCCTCTTGACCCCAGCCCCCTCCATCCTTCCTCTTGCCCCCAGACACCTCCATCCTTCCTCTTGCCCCCAGCCCCCTCCCTCCTCTTGACCCCAGCCCCTTCCATCCTTCCTCTTGCCCCCAGACACCTCCATCCTTCCTCTTACCCCCAGCCCCCTCCCTACTATTACCTCCAGGCCCCTCCCTCCTCTTGCCCCCAGCCACCTCCTTCTCTTGCCCCTAGCCCCCTCCCTCCTCCTACCTCCAGCCCTCTCCCTCCTCCTGCCTCCCGCCCCCTCCCTCCTCTTGCACGCAGCCCCCTCCCTCCTCCTGCCCAGCCGCTTCCCTCCTTTTGCCCCCAGCCCCATCCCTGCTCTTGCCCGCAGCCCCCTCCCGCCTCTTGCCCCCAGCCCACTCCCTCCTCCTGCCCCAGCCCCCTCCTTCCTTTTGCCCACAGCCCCCTCCTCCTCTTGCCCGCAGCCCCCTCCCTCCTCTTACCCCCAGCCCACACCCTCCTCCTGCCCCAGCCCCCTCCCTCCTTTTGCCCCCAGCCCCCTCCCTCCTCTTGCCCGCAGCCCCCTCCGTCCTCTTGCCCCCAGTCCACTCCCTCCTCCTGCCCCCACCACACTCCCGTTTCATGAGCCCAGCCCACTCCCTCTTCCTGACACCAGGTCACTCAGTACTCCTGACACCAGCCCACTCCTTCCTCCTGACCCCAGCACATTTCCTCCTCCTGCCCCTCTCTCCTCCTGACCCCAGCCCACCAAATCTTCCTGCCCCCAGCCCCTCCTGTTTCCTCCAGCCCCCTCCTGCCTCCAGCCCCGCAGGCCACTCCTGCCTCCCAGCCCACACACGCCCCTCCAGCACACTCTCTCCTTCTGCCCCCAGCCCACTCCCTCCTCCTGCCCCCAGCCCCTGCACACTCCCTTCTCCTGCCCCCCAGCCCCTGCACACTTCCTCCTCCTGCCCCCCAGCACACTCCCTCCTACTGACCCCAGCCTCAGGGCACTCTCTGCTTCTGCCCCCCAGCACACTCCCACCTCCAGCCCCAGCACACTCCCTCCTCCTGCCCCCCCAACCCCACGGCTCCAGCACACTCCCTCCTCCTGTGTATCATCCTAGTTCAGTTTGTGTGAGAAAGAGAGAGAGAGTGTGAGAGCGAGAGTGAGCGAGACTGACAGAGAGTGAGAGGTTGTGTCTGTCTGTGTTCGTGTCTGCATTTGTGTGTGTGTCTATTTTTGTGTGTGAATTTGTGCGATAGTACCTGTACACTCCTTCCTCTTTCCCCCAACCTCAGCACACTCCCTCCTCCTGCTTCCGCCATCTCCCTCCTCCTCCTGCGCCCAGCCCACTTACCACTGCCTCCTCCTGCCTCCGCCGTTTCCCTCCTCCTGCCCCCAGCCCACTGCCCACTCCCTCCTCCTGCCCCCGGCCCTCACCCTCCTCCTGCCCCAGCTCTCGCCCTCCTCCTAGCCCCAGCCACTTCCTGCCTCCCAGCTCACTCCTTCTTCCTTCCCCCAGCCCTCTTCTGCCACCAACCCACTCGCACCTCCTACCCACAGATCCCAGCCCACTCCCTCCTCCTGCCCCAAGCCCACTCCCCCCTCCTGCCCTCAGCCCACTCGCACCTACGGCCCACAGACCCCAGCCCACTCCCCACTTCCTGCCCCCAGACCACTCCATCTTCCTGACGCCAGCCCACTCCCTCTTCCTGCCCCCAGCCCACTCCCCCTTCCTGACGCCAGCCCACTCCCTCTTCCTGACGCCAGCCCACTCCCTCTTCCTGACACCAGCCCACTCAGTCCTACTGACCCCAGCCCACTCCATCCTGCTGCCCCCAGCACATGCCCTCCTCCTGCTCTCAGCCCTCTCTCTCCTCCTGCCCCAAGCCCACGAACTTTTCGTGCCCCCATCCTCTTCCTGTCTCCGCCAGCCCACTCCCCCTTCCTGCCCCCAGCACCCTCTATACTCCTGACCCCACCAAACTCTCACTTCCTGACCCCACCCCACTCCCACTTCCTGACCCCAGCCCACTATCTCTTCCTGACACCAGGCCACTCAGTCCTCGTGACCCCAGCCCACAACTTCCTCCTGCCCCCAGCATATTCCCTCCTCCTGCTCCTCTCTCCTGACTACAGCCGACCAAATCTTCCTGCCACCAGCCCCCTACTGTCCTCAGGACCCTACTGCCCTCCCCCAGCCCCCCAGCCCACTTCAGCTCCCCAGCCCCCTACTGCCTCCAGGCCACTCCTGGCCCTGTCTTTCTCTCTGAGCTGCTGATCTCCTGTTCAGAACAAAAGAAAGTTTGACTTCCTGGTTCTGCCTCAAACGCAGTGACTAAAGCTGCAGTTCGCTGAGCAATGGGAATCCTGGCTCGGCTCAGCTGCTCTCGATGTGCTGGAAACATCTGACTGGTTTGGATGAAGGAGAAATTTCCGCCCATTTATCTCATTCTCCAAAAACAAAACTCCCACCAGTTCCAGCAAACTAACTCTTCCTGCCCCCAACTCCAGCACACTGCCTCCTCCTACCCCCCAGCCCCAGCACACAACCTCTTCCTGCCTCCAGCCCCAGCACACAACCTCTTCCTGCCTCCAGCCCAATCCCTCCGCTCCTGTGTATCATTCTGGTCCAGTGTCTGTGAGAAAGAGGAGAGAGAGAGTGTGAGAGCGAGTGTGAGAGAGACTGAGACTGCCCCCCAACCCCAGCACACTCCCTCGTCCTACCCCCCAGTCCCAGCACACTCCCTCCTCCTACCCCTCAGTCCCAGCACACTCCCTCCTCCTACCCCCCAGCCCCAGCACACTCCCTCCCCCAGCCCACTCCCTCCTCCTCCTGCCTCCCAGGCCACTCCTTCCTCCTCCACTCAGCCCACTTCCCTCCTACTGCCCCCACCCACTTCCTCCTCCTGACCCCCAGCCCACTCCCTCCTCCTCCACTCAGCCCACTTCCCCTCCTACTGCCCCCCAGCCCACTCCCTTCTCTTGCCCCCAGCCCAAGCACATTCCTAACTCCTGCCCTCCAGCCCACTGCCCACTCCCTCCTGCTGCCCCCAGCCCACTCTCACCTCCTGCCCCCAGCCCACTCGCACCTCCTGCCCACAGACCCCAGCCCACTCCTTCCTCCTGCCCCCAGCCCACTCCATCCTCCTGCCCCCAGCCCACTCCATCCTCCTGCCCCCAGCCCACTCCATCCTCCTGCCCCCAGCCGACTTAGTCCTACTGATCCCAGTCCTCTCCTTCCTGCTGCCCCCAGCACATGCCCTCCTACTGCTTCCAGCCGGAGCACACTCCCTCCTTCTGCCCCGCAGCCCAGCACACTCCCTCCTCCTACCCCCCAGCACCAGCACACTCCCTCCCCTAGCCCACTCCCTCCTCCTCCTGCCTCCCAGGCCACTCCTTCCTCCTGCCCCTCCACCCACTTCCTCCTCCTGACCCCCAGCCCACTCCCTCCTCCTCCACTCAGCTCACATCCCTCCTACTGCCCCCCAGCCCACTCCCTTCTCTTGCACTCAGCCCAAGCACACTCCTAACTCTTGCCCCCCAGCCCACTGCCCACTGCCTCCTGCTGCCCCCAGCCCACTCCCTCCTCCTGCCCCCCAGCCCCAGCACACTCCCTCCTCCTGCCCCACAGCCCCAGCACACTCCCTCCTGCTGCGCCCCAGCCCACTATCTCCTCCTGTGTATCATCCTGGTTCAGTGTGTGTGAGAAAGAGAAGAGAGAAAGTGTGAGAGCGAGTGTGAGAGAGACTGAGACTGCCCCCCAGCCACAGCACACTCCCTCTTCCTACCCCCAGCACCAGCACATAGAGCGAGTATGAGAGAGACTGAGACTGCCCCCCAGCCCCAGCACACTCCCTCCTCCTACCCCCCAGTCCCAGCACACTCCCTCCTCCTACCACCCAGCTCCAGCCCACTCCCTCCCCCAGCCCACTCCCTCCTCCTCCTGCCCACCAGCCCACTCCCTCCTCCTACCTCCCAGCCCCACCACACAACCTCTTCCTGCCTCCAGCCCACTCCCTCCTCCTGTGTATCATCCTCGTGCAGTGTGTGAATAAGAGGAGAGCGAGTGTGAGAGAGACTGAGACTGCCCCCCAGTCCCAGCACACTCCCTCGTCCTAACCCTCAGCCCCAGCACACTCCCTCCCCCAGCCCACTCCCTCCTCCTTCTGCCTCCCAGGCCACTCCCTCCTCCTGCCCCCCAACCACTTCCTCCTCCTGACCCCCAACCCACTCCCTCCTCCTCCTGCCTCCCAGGCCACACCCTCCTGCTGCCCCCCACCCACATCCTCCTCCTGACCCCCAGCCCACTCCCTCCTCCTCCACTCAGCCCACTTCCTCCTCCTGCCCCCAGCCCAAGCACACTCCCAACTCCTGCCCCCCAGCCCCAGCACACTCCCTCCTACTGACCCCAGCCCCAGCAAACTCTCTACTTCTGCCCCCAGCCCACTCCCTCCTCCTACCCCCCAGTCCCAGCACACTCCCTCCTCCTACCCCCCAGCCCCAGCACACTCCCTCCCCCAGCCCACTCCCTCCACCTCCTGCCTCCCAGGCCACTCCCGCCTCCTGTCCCCCTACCCACTTCCTCCTCCTGACCCCCAGCCCACTCCCACCTCCTGCCCCCCAGCCCCAGCACACTCCCCTCTCCTGCCCCCCAGCCCCAAGACACTCCCTCCTCCTGCCACACGGCTCCAGTGCACTACCTCCTCCTGTGTATCATCCTGGTTCAGTGTGTGTGAGAAAGAGGAGAGAGAGTGTTAGAGCGAGTGTGAGAGAGACTGACAGAGAGTGAGAGGTTGTGTCTGTCTGTGTTCGTGTCTGCATTTGTGTGTGTGTGTATTTTTGTGTGTGAATTTGTGTGATAGTACCTGTACACTCCTTCCTCTTTCCCCCAACCTCAGCACACTCCCTCCTCCTGCCTCCGCCATCTCCCTCCTTCTGCCCCCAGCCCACTGTCCACTCCCTCCTCCTGCCCCCAGCCCTCACCCTCCTCCTGCCCCCAGCCCTCACCCTCCTCCTGCCCCCAGCCCTCACCCTCCTCCTGCCCCCAGCCCTCACCCTCCTCCTGCCCCCAGCCCTCACCCTCCTCCTGCCCCCAGCCCTCACCCTCCTCCTGCCCCCAGCCCTCACCCTCCTCCTGCCCCAGCCCTCACCCTCCTCCTGCCCCCAGTCCCTTCCTGCCTCCCAGCCCACTCCCTCCTCCTTCCCCCAGTCCTCTTCTGCCCCCCAAACCACTCGCACCTCCTGCCCACAGACCCCAGCCTACACCCTCCTCCTGCCCCCAGCCCACTCGCACCTCCTGCCCACAGACCCCAGCCCACACCTTCCTCCTACCCCCAGCCCACTCGCACCTCCTGCCCACAGTCCCTATCCCACACCCTTCTCCTGCCCCCAGCCCACAGACCCCAGCCCACACCCTCCTCCTGCCCCCAGCCCACTCGCACCTCCTGCCCACAGACTCCAGCCCATCCCTCCTCCTACCCCCAGCACACTGCCCCCTCCTGCCCCAGCACATTCCCTCTTCCTGACGCCAGCACACTCAGTCCTACTGACCCCAGCCCACTCCTTCCTGCTGCCCCCAGGACATGCCCTCCTCCTGCTCCCAGCCCTCTCTCTCCTCCTGCCCCCAGTCCACGAACTCTTCGTGCCCCCATCCCCCTCCTGCCTCACCCCGCCCACTCCCCCATCCTGCCCCCAGCACACTCCCTACTCCTGACCCCATCCCACTCCCACTTCCTGACCCCAGCCCACTCCCTCTTCCTGACACCAGGCCACTCAGTCCTACTGACCCAAGCCCACAACTTCCTCCTGCCCCCAGCATCATCCCTCCTCCTGCTCCTCTCTCCTCCTGACCACAGCCCACCAAATCTTCCTGCACCCAGAACCCTACTGCCCCCAGCACCCTACTGCCTCCCCCAGCCCCTCCAGCCCCGCAGCCCCCTCCTGGCCCTGTCTCTCTCTGAGCTGCTGATCTCCTGTTCAGAACAAAAGAAAGTTTGACTTCCTGTTATGCTTATTTTAACTCTAAAACCATGTGTAATGAATCACTTATGTAAACACGATCAGGGCGTTACCCACACAGCCCAGACCTGCAGTTTATAACTTTGTTAACAGAGAAATTCCATAAACACACAATTTCCTCTCTGGGCCTCAGTGAGAGTCAGTAACTGACTGGAATACACATATACACACACACAGATACAAACAAGCAGACAGAGACACCCACGTAGAGAGAGAGAGAGATACCCACAAACACACCCACCCACAAATACAGGCAGAGAGAGAGACTTACAGAGACACACATACATATACACATACACAGAATCTGCACACACACACACACACAGGCAGAGAGAGGTTCAGAGACACACTCACGCATACAGACACATACAGACTGAGACAGACAGACACACTCACAGATACACTCACACACAGCCGCATGGAAATACAGAGAGAGAAAGAGACAGGTAGACACACACCGACAGACAAGGATACGATATAAAAATATTTGTATTGCCGCCTTTCATGTCAGGAGGACGTCCCAAGGCCCATCGAGATACACACAGACAGAGACTCTGCCCAAGGTATGGAGGCAAAGACGGGAACCAACAGGAGAGCCTCGGTGCAGAGCTGTACACAGTGCTCCAGAGTGCGGCAGATCAGAGCACAGTTTTCTGGGCCTGTTATGGGGCCCGTTATCTGCAGATCTAAATCGAACTCGTGCTGAGGTTAAACATTAATGGCAATGATCTTCCAGTTACTCGACACCCTGAGCCTACCTTGGGGCTGATATCTGTGTCCAGGTGATGATGGTGCTGGAGTCTGGCCTCACACTAACTCCTGGTCCTGTCTCTCTCTGAGCTGCTGATTCCTGTTCAGAACAAAAGGAAGTTTGACTTCCTGGTTCTGCCTCAAACGCAGTAACTAAAGCTGCAGTTCGCTGAGCAATGGGAATCCTGGCTCGGCTCAGCTGCTCTCAATGTGCTGGAAACATCTGACTGGTTTGCATGAAGAAGAACCTTCCGCCCATTTATCTCATTCTCCAAAACCCCCCCAACAGCTTCCTCCAACCCTAACACACTCCATCCTCTTGCCCCCCAGCCCCAGCACCCTCCCTCCTCCTGCACTCAGCCCACACACTTCTTCTGGCCCCAGGCCCCTCCTGTCCCCAGCCCACACCCTCCTCCTGCCCCACAGCCCACTCCCTCCTCCTGCCCCCCAGCCCACTGCCTCCTCCTCCACTCAGCCCACACACTTCCTCTGACCCCAGGCCCCTCCTACCCCTGAGCCCACTCCCTCCTCCTGCCGCACAGCCCACTCCCTCCTCCTGCCGCACAGCCCACTCCCTCCTCCTGCCGCACAGCCCACTCCCTCCTCCTGCCCCCCAGCCCACTCCCTCCTCCTGCCCCCCAGCCCACTCCCTCCTCCTGCCCCCCAGCCCACTCCCTCCTCCTGCCCCCCAGCCCAACTCCCTCCTCCTGCCCCCCAGCCCACTCCCTCCTCCTGCCCCCAGCCCACTCCCTCCACCTGCCCCCAGCCCACTCCCTCCTCCTTCCCCCAGCCATCTCCTGCCCCCGAGCCCACTCGCATCACCTGACCCCAGCCCTCTCCTGCCTCCCCCAGCCCCCTCCTGTCTCCCCAAGCACCCTCCTACCCCCATCCCACTCACTCCTCCTGCCCCCACCAAACTCCCGCTTCATGACCCCAGCCCACTCCCACTTCCTGACCCCAGCTCACTCCCTCTTCCTGACACCAGGTCACTCAGTCCTCCTGACACCAGGTCACTCCTTCCTCCTGCCCCCAGCATATTCCCTCCTCCTGCCCCTCTCTCCTCCTGACCCCAGCCCCCTCCTGCCCCCAGCCCCCTCATGCCCCCCCTCCGGCCCCCTCCTACCCCCCCGGCCCCATCCTGCCTCCCCCGGCCCCCTCTTGCCTCCCCCAGCCCCCTCCTCCTTCCCCCTCCTCCTTTCCCCAGTCCTCTTCTGCCCCCAACCCACTCGCACCTCCTGCCCACAGACCGCAGCCCGCTCCCTCCTCCTGCCAGCAGCCCACTCCCTCTTCCTGACACCAGCCCACTCCTTCCTGCTCCCCCAGCACACGTCCTCCTCCTGCCCCCAGCCCACGAACTCTTCGTGCCCTCCAGCCTACTCCCTCCTCCTGCCGTCCAGCCCACTCACTCCTCCTGCCCCCAGCCCACTCCCTCCTTCTGCCCCAGCACACTCCCTCCTGCTGCCCTCCAGCCAACTCCCTCCTCCTGCCCTCCAGCCCAATTCTTCCTCCTGCCCTCCAGCCCACTCCCTCCTCCTGCCCTCCAGCACACTCCCTCCTCCTGCACTCCAGCCCACTCCCTCCTCCTGCACTCCAGCGCACACGCTCCTACTGCCCCAGCCGACCAGCCCCAGCACACTCTCTCCTCCTGTCCCCCAGCACACCCCCTCCATCTGCTTTCCAGCACATTCCCTCCTCCTGTCCCCCAGCCCCAGCGCACTCCCTCCACCTGCCCCCCAGCCCCAGCACACACCCTCCTCCTCCCCCCAGTCCCAGCACAC
Organism: Callorhinchus milii; assembly: GCF_018977255.1. Taxonomy (NCBI): domain Eukaryota; kingdom Metazoa; phylum Chordata; class Chondrichthyes; order Chimaeriformes; family Callorhinchidae; genus Callorhinchus; species Callorhinchus milii. The sequence continues at coordinate 17,070 of NW_024705725.1, read as the reverse complement.
TCCCTCCTCCTGCCCCCAGTCCCAGCACAATCCCTCCTCCTCCTGCCCCCCAGCCCCAGCGCACTCCCTCCTGTGTGTCATCCTGGTTCAGTGTTTGTGTGAAAGAGGACAGCGAGTGTGAGAGCGAGTGTGAGAGGAACTGACAGAGAATGAGAGTGTGTGTATCTGCATTTGTGTGTGTGTCTATTTGTGTGTGTGAATTTGTGCAATAGCCTGACTCGGTGTCTGTGTGTGTGTGTTTGTATGTCTGTGTATGTGTATGTCTGTGTTTGTGTGTGTCAGCGTGGCTCAGTGTCTGTGTTTGTGTGTGTGTCTGTGAGAGACCGACTCCGTGTGTGTGTTTGTGTGTTAGCCTGGATCGGTGTCTGTGTATGTGTCTATGCATCAGCCTGGTTCAGTGTGTGTGAGAGGAGAGTGTGAGAGAGAGAGTGACAGAGACTGACAGAGAGTGAGAGTGACTCTGTGTGTCTGTCTGTGTGTGTCTGTGTGTGTGAGCCTGTATGTGTGTGTGTCTGTGCATCAGCCTGGTTCAGTGTGTGTGAGAGGAGAGTGTGAGAGAGAGAGTGACAGAGACTGACAGAGAGTGAGAGTGACTCTGTGTGTCTGTCTGTGTGTGTCTGTGTGTGTGAGTCTGTATGTGTGTGTGTCTGTGCATCAGCCTGGTTCAGTGTGTGTGAGAGGAGAGTGTGAGAGACAGAGTGACAGAGACTGACAGAGAGTGAGAGTGTATGTTTGTGTGTGTGTACTCGATACCAAACACAAGGATTGTTACTGCTATCACTCAAATGACGAGTGACTGCACTCACTACGACACCACAGGACTCCACAGATTAAACCGCTCCGCACAGATCACATCCCCGCAAACCACTGAGAAAAATAATACCCCGAATTAGAAATTAATGAATAATTGTGGAAGAATATTGTTGGAGCTTCAGTCCCTCTCTCCCCTCGGCCTGGAATGAAGGTCCCGTCTGATCCCACAGTGTACAACAGGCAAATGAGACGGGAATATCATCCGCTCCGAAACCGCTCAATGTTCCCCAATAAATCATCACAGAAGTGACATCAGTTCGGACCATAAAACTTAATAATATTATACACATAAACACACACTTCCACTCTCTCACTGTCTCTCTATCTCTCACACACACTCTCTCTCACATTCTCTTTCTCTCACTCTCATACACTCTATCTCTCACTCTCTCACAGTCTCTCTCACTCTCACTCTCTCTCACAGTCTCTCTCACACACTCTCACTCTCTCACACTTTCTCTCTCACATTCTCTTTCTCTCACTCTTATACACTCTCTCACACTCACTCTCTCTCACTCTCACTCTCACAGTCTCTCTCACACACTCTCAGTCTCTCACAGTCTCTCTCTCACACTCTCACTCTCTCACACAGTCTCTCTCTCTCATACATTCAATCTCCCTCTCTCTCTCATACTCTCACTCACTCACACAGTCTCTCACACACACTCTCTCACACACTCACTCTCACACACACTCACACACATTCACTCTCACACAGTCTCTCTCTGTCACACTCTCACTCTTTCAGTCACTGTCTCTCACACTCTCTCTCACACACTCACTCTCTCACACAGTCTCTCTCTCTGTCACACTATCATTCTCTCACACAGTCTCTCTCTCACTCACACTCTCACTCACTCACTCTCACACAGTCTCTCTCTGTCACACTGTCACTCTTAGTCTCTCTCTCACACTCTCTCACACACTCTCATTCTCTAACACCCTCTCTCACTCTCTCTCACACTCTCACTCACACTTTCTCTCTCACACACTCTCTCACACTCTTTCTTTCTCACTCTCTCACAATCTCACTCTCTCTCTCAGTTTCACATTCTCTCTCTCACACACTCTCTCTCTCTCTGACACTGACCGTCGTCTCCGCCGCCATCACCACCTCCCGCGGTCCCGCCTCGCGCTCAGACAGACAGGCGCCGCGCCCCGAAACACCGTCAGCCCCGCGCCCGGAGACGGCACTGCGCAGGCGCCGAGTTCAAAAAAAACCCGACGGCCTCGCGCTCAGTGACACCACTGCGCAGCCGCCGAGTCAGAGGGAAAAAGTGGCGGCAAAGTCAGGCGACGAGAGACACAGAGAGAGAGACAACCGACCGACAGAGGCGACTGAACCCATCGACCGTTTAAACCTCACACTGAGGCCTCCCGACGCCAATGAATAACCCACACAAACAATTCTGGAATGTTTTACCCAAACGACAAAGGCGGATCCCGTCACTACAGTCATCCACGCACTTGATCCACAGAGAGCCCAGACATTGGGGCCTCACCCAAATATATTGCCCACAATACACACAGTGAGTTCACTTTACACTATATCCTGTGTTGCGCTTTAAGATGTGATGCGGCGCCACAACAAATGCAAATATTATCAGTGTTATCTCTCAAATTACTGGTGTTTGCACTAACTGCTTCCGCTACAGGACTCCACCGATTATATCGCCGCCTTCAAATAACACTCCCGGAAACCATAAGGGCACTAATGTTCAGCATTGGAAATAAATGAATAGATGTGGACGCTTTGGATTAGAAAAGATTCCATTCTGATCCAACAGACATCAAATAGCCATCCAGCAACACCTCAACATTATACTGTTAAAACATGACAGAAGTTGTATCGGTTCAGATCATAGCATTTTATATGACTTATTTAATACAATAATAATAATAATTCTTGCATTTGGTACAGCGCCTTATCGCGTCTTCACAGAATATCCTTCAATGAATTGTCTGTGTTCTCTGACACTGAGAGCCAAGCGCTGGAATGGCATTGAATCGCGGGTTTACTGTGGCTTTTAGGTTTCACATCAACGTCAATGTGAAGGACAAATACCTCGAGGAGACAGTTCATGACAATCTCGTTTGTTTTGTCAGCTTCTGAGGAAGAAGGCAACCGGTGAAAACCTAAACATCTCAAGGTTAGAACAAGAATAACATCACATTTGTACAGCAGCTTTCACATCGGGAGGATGTCCCAAGGCACTGGGCAGTCAGACCTGAGCTGTGGGTTGGGATTGGGGAGGGGGGAAAGGAGGGCGATCAAAACCATGGTCGAAGTGGAGGGTTTTGAGATGGGTCTTCAAGAAGCCAATGGAGAGGGCGAGGCAGAGGGACTGTGGGATGGAGTACCAGCGAGTGGGGCAGAATGGCTGAAGGCCGCCCGCTGGGTACTTGCGGAAACTTTGCTCTATTAACTAGTACCGCCTTATTCTCTGTTGTACCTTTTCAATGTGATGCAGATAACATGCAGTTTATTAAAAAACACATAACTTGAACTTGATATAGCACTTTGCTGTTACCAAATCCCTCCTCCAAATACCCACCCGCAATCCTCTAACCTTTCATACAACCACCCAATTTACAGCCCCCTTTCCTTGCCCCTTGGGGTTAAGCAGAGCTTTGCTGGACTGATCGAGGTCAGCTTCCTAATACATTCCATATTTTGCAGGAAAGAAGTTCACACCTCTGAAACAAAGAGCAATTAGATCCTTCAGCACAGATGTAAGATCACTGGACCACAGAAATTAAAGGCTGAAGCTTCAGACATCTGCCGAACTTAAGTCTGAGAAAAAAGCAGATCGAGAAAGGCTGCTCAGAAGTTGTCCATCTCTATTTATCTCTATCTCTTTGTGTAAAGCAGCCTCTGAGATAACGGGAGGTGGAGGTAGATACACACACACACAAAAAAAGTAATTTTGGAAGAGTTGGATTTGTGTTGTCTGCACATTTCCCAGTGGAATCGATATTGATTCTCCCAGTCTGTTCAGTGGCTGTGTGCTGGTGTTTATTGGCTGCTCGCTGTTGTTTCATGGCTGTGGTGGTGTTCAGTAGTTAAGGCTGGTGTTTACTGGCAGGCCTTTAGCGGCTGGGGTTTATTGGCTGTGTCTGGAGTTTAGTGACTGTGGAAATGTTTGTTGGCTGCTAAATCGCTTCTCTTGACTTGTAGCTGATGTGTTTGTCTGTCTGCGTAATTGTGATCGAGTATGTGTTTCTATGTTCATGCATACGTTTGATTGTGTGTCTGTGTGTTTACAATGACGGCTATATTGTCTGATATTAACAGTGAGCAGCTCAATATAGTCAGATATTTACAGAGTGTGTATGTGTGTGTGCCTGTGTTTTCTGGTCTGTATGAATCTGTGAATCTAAGCTACCATTTGTGTTTTTGTCTGTTGTTGTTATCTCGGGTGTCTTCCAGCTGTTAAGTGGCTCTGGGGGTCTGATATTAACAGGAAGCACCTCTATACAGTCTGATGTTGACAATGTGTATGTAGATCTGCGGGTGTTCAGTGGCTGCAGCTGCTCTTCAGTGCCAACTAACTGGTGTTTGGTGGGCTGTGTTTAGTAGCTAACAGCTGGTGTTTAGTGGCCGGTGTTTAGTGGCTGGTGTTTCGTGGCTGCGAGCTGGTATTTATTGGCAGCCAACTGGTGATTAGTGGCTGCTGGATGGTGTTTAGTGGCTGCTGGTTGTTCTTTAGTGTGTGCCTGTATTTTCTGGTCTCTATGAATCTATCTGTGAATCTTTGCTTTCCTGTGTCAATGTCCGTTGTGTTGCAGTGGGTGTTTAATAGCTTCTACCTGTTTAGTCGCTCTGGCTCTCTGATATTGACATGGAGCACCTCTATATAACCTGATGTTAACTGGGCGTACTTAGATCAGTATGTGTGTGTGTCTGTTCGTTTATGTGTCTGTGATTCTGTCTATCTCTGTGTGCGCATCTGTTGCTGGTGTTCAGTGTCTGTGTCTGTTAATCTGTCTGCTGGCTGGTGTTTAGTGGCTGGTAGCCGATGTTTAGTGGCTGGTACCCGGTGTTTAGTGGCTGCTGGCCGGTGTTTAGTGACTGGTAGCCCATGTTTAGTGGCTGCTAGCCGGTGTTTAGTGGCTGCTAGCCGGTGTTTAGTGGCTGGAAGCCGGTGTTTAGTGGCTGCTGGCCGGTGTTTAGTGGCTGCTGGCCGGTGTTTAGTGACTGCTGGCCGGTGTTTAGTGGCTGGTAGCCGGTATTTAGTGGCTGGTGGCCGGTGTTTAGTGGCTGCTGGCCGGTGTTTAGTGGCTGCTGGCCGGTGTTTAGTGGCTGCTGGCCGGTGTTTAGTGACTGCTGGCCGGTGTTTAGTGACTGCTGGCCGGTGTTTAGTGGCTGCTGGCCGGTGTTTAGTGGCTGCTGGCCGGTGTTTAGTGGCTGCTGGCCGGTGTTTAGTGGCTGGTAACCGGTGTTTAGTGGCTGGTAGCCGGTATTTAGTGGCTGCTAGCCGGTGTTTATTGGCTGGTATTTAGCGGCTGGTGCTTGCTGGTCATGTCTGAAGTGCAATGGCTTTGGGTGGTGTTTCGTGACTGTGGAAGTGTTTATTGGCTGCTAAATCGCGTCTGTTCACTTGCAGCTGGTGTGCATATATGTGTGTGTGTGTGTCTGCGTATGTGTGATCGAGTATGTGTATCTGTGTGTATGATTGTGTGTTTCGCTGTGTGTGTCTATATAATGATACTAATAATGACGGTATCTGTGATCGAGTGTGTGTTTCTATGTTTGCGGATATGCGTGTGTGTGTTTGTGCGTCTCACTATGTGTGTTCTTGCGTCTCGCTGTGTGTGATTGTTTGTGTGTCTAAATAATGATTTTAACAATGACGGCTATATCGTCTGATATTAACAGTGAGCACTTCAGTATGGTCAGATATTTACGGAGAGCGTATATGTGTTTTCTGATCTGTATGAATCTATGCGTGAACCTTTGATTTGATGTTTGTGTCGGTTGTTGTAACAGATGGTGTTTAATATCTTCCAGCTGTTTCGTGGCTCTGGCTGTCTGATATAAATAGGGAGCACCTCTATATAGTCTGATGTTATCGTTGTGTATGTAGATCTGTATTTGTGTGTGTCTGTGTATGTAATCTCGTGTTTCTATGTGTGCGCATCTGTTGCTGATAACATTGGCTGTGGTTGTTAATCTGTGCCTGTAAGCTGGTGTTTTGTGGCAGCTAAATGGTGGTTAGTGGCTGACAGCTCGTGTTGCGTGCATGCAAGCTGGTGTTTATTGGCTGTGGTGGTGTTTAGTGGCTGTGGTGGTGTTTAGTGGCTGTGGTGGTGTTTAGTGGCTGTGGTGGTGTTTAGTGGCTACGGCTGGTGTTTTGTTGGCAGGAGTTTATTAGCGGCTTGGTGAACGAGTGAGTGTTTCTATATTTACGCATATGTGTGTCTGCGTGTTTGTGCGTCTCACTGTGTATGTTTGTGCGTCTCACTGTGTGTGTTCGTGCGTCTCGCTGTATATGTTTGTGTGTCTAAATAATGATTTTAACAATGACAGCTATATCGTCTGATATTAACAGTGAACACCTCAATTTCGTCAGATATTTACGGAGAGTGTCTATGTGTCTGCATGTGTTTTATGATCTGTATGAATCCATTTGTGCATCTTTGCTTTCATGTGTCTGTGTCTGTTGTTGTTACAGTTGGTGTTTAATATCTTCCAGCAGTTTAGTGGCTCTGGCTGTCTGATATTAACCGGGAGAACCTCTATATAATCTGAAGTAAACAGTGTGTATGTAGATCTGTATTTGTGTGTGTCTGTGTATGTACTCACGTGTTTCTGTGTCTGCGCATCTGTTGCTGATGTTCTTTGGCTGTGGTTGTTAATCTGTGCTGCAAACTGGTGTTTTGTGGCTGCCATCTCGTGTTTAGTGGCTGCTAGCTGGTGTTTAGTGGCTGCTAGCTGGTGTTTAGTGGCTGCTAGCCGGTGTTTAGTGGCTGCGAGCTTGTGTTTGGTAGCTGCTACCTGGTGTTTGTAAGCTGCGAGCTGGTGATTCGTGGCTGCTGGACGGTTATCCCTCCCTCCCTTTCTCTCTCTCTCTCTCATACGTTCACACTCTCTCTCACACGCTCACACTCTCACACACACTCTATTTCTCACACGCAGCCTGTCACGTACACACACACACACGCACACCATCTCTCACGCTCTCGTCCTCTCTTTCTCACCCACTCGCTCTCATTGTGGAGTCCTGTAGCTCAGTGGTTAGAGCACTCGCTTTGCAAGTGAAAGACCTGAGTTCAATTCCAGGCAGAGGGCGAAACCTTGGGCAAGTTTCCTTACTCCACACAGAGCCTAATAATAATCCCTCCAAAACCAAAAACAATAATAAATTGGTCATTTTCAATCTACGACTGTTTGTGGGACATTGCTGTGCGCAATCGGCTGCCGCGTTCACCCACAAATATACAGTCAATTCACTTTACAGTGTGTTCTGTGAAGCGCTTTGGGACGTCCTCCCGACGTGAAAAGCGCTATATCAAATGCAAGGATTATTATTATTATTATTATTATAGTGGCTGAAAGCTGGTGTTCAGTTGCCGGTGATTAGTAGCTGTTTCTGGTGGTTAGTGGCTACTGGTTGCTTTTTAGTGGCTGCTGGATGGTGTTTAGTGCATGCTAACCGGTGTTTTGTGGCTGCTGACTGGTGTTTAGTGGCTGCTGTTTATTGACTGTGGGTGGAGTTTATTGACTCTGGCTGGTGTTTATTGTTTTTGGAAGGTGTATATTAACACGGACCATCTCTATATAGTCTGATGTTCATAGTGTATCTGTAGATCTGTATTTGTGTGTGTCTGTGTATGTATTCCCGTGTTTCTGTGTCTGCGTATCTGTTGCTGATGTTCATTGGCTGTGGCTGTTATTCTGTGTCTGCAAACTGGTGTTTTTTGGCACCTATCTCGCAGTTTAGTGGCTGCCAGCTTGTGTTGAATAGCTGCAAGCTGGTGTTTAGCGGCTGTGGCTGGTGTTTGTTGGCTGCTGCTGTTGCTCAGTGGCTGTGGTGTTGTGTACTGGCTATGACTGGTGCTTATTGTCTGGTGTTTAGCGGCTGGTGTTTGTTGGTTGTGTCTGGATTTCAGTGGCTGTGGGTGGCGTTTTGTGACTGATGTAGTGTTTATTAGCTACTAATTCGCGTCTGTTCTCTTGTAGCCGCTGTGCAAGTGTTTGTGTGTGTGTGCGTATGTGTGATCGAGTACGTGTTTCTATGTGTATGTTTGTGTGTTTCGCTGAGTGTGTCTATATAATGATATTAACAATGACGTTTATAATGTCTGATATTAACAATGAGCACCTCAATATAGTCAGATATTCACAAAGTGTGTTTGTGTGTCTGCCTGTGTTTGTTGGACTCTATGTGGTTGTGTGAATCTATGCTTCCATGTGTCTGTGTCTGTTGTCGTTGCGGATGGTGTTTCATATCTTCTCGATGTTCAGAGGCTCTGGCTGTCTGATATTAACAGGGAGCAGCTCTATATAATCTTATGTTAACAGTGTGTATGTAGATCTGTATGTGTGTCTGCCAATTGGTATTTAGTGGCTGCTAGCAGGTGTGACTCTGTGGTCTATATAATTTTACAATGAAGTTTATATTATCTGACATTAACAGTGAGCACCTCAATATAGTCAGATATTTACAAAGTGTTTGTATGTGTCTGCCTGTGTTTGTTGGTATGTGTGAATCTATGCTTTGATGTGTCTGTGCCTGTTGTTGTTTCGGATGGTATTTAAAATCTTCTGGATGTTTAGCGGCTCTGGCCGGTGTTTAGTGGCTGCTAGTTGGTGGTCAGTGTCTGCGGGTTGTGTTTAGCGATTGTGTAAGTTGTTTATCAGTTCCTAAGTTGCGTCTGTTGACTTCTAGTTGGTGCATCATGTATGTGTGTCTCAATATCTGTGATCGTGTGCGTATTGGTATTTTCACGCATATGTGTATCTGTGTGTGTGTGTGTGATCGACTGTGTGTTTCTATATTCGCGCATATGTGTGTCTTTGTGTGTTCGTGCGTCTCTCTCTGTGTTTGTTTGTGTCTATATAATGATTTAACAATGACTACTTTATCGCCTGATACTAACAGTGAGCACTTCAATATAGTCAGATATTTAGGGAGTGTGCATGTATGTCTGCCTGTCTTTTATGGTCTGTATGAATCCATTTGTGAATCTTTGCCTTCATGTATCTGTGTCTGTTGTTGTTACAGATGGTTTTTAACATCTTCCAGCAGTTTCGTGGCTCTGGCTGTCTAATATTATTAGAGAGCACCTCTGTGTAGTCTGATGCTAACCCTGTATGTTGATCTGTTTTTGTGTGTGTCTGTGTATGTGCTCCCGTGTTTCTGTGTGTGCGCACCTGTTGTTGATGTTCATTTGCTGTGGTTGTTAATCTGTGCTGCAAACTGGTGTTTTGTGGCAGTTATCTGGTGTTCAGTGGCTGTCAGCTCGTGTTGAATGGCTGCAGCTGGTGTTCAGTGGCTGCTCGCTGGTGTTTATTGGCTGGTGTTTAGCGGCTGGTGTTTGTTGGTTGTGTCTGGATTTCAGTGGCTGTGGGTGGTGTTTAGTGACTGTGGAAGTGTTTCTTGGCTGCTAATTCGCGTCTGTTCTCTTGTAGCTGGTGCGTGTGCGTTTCTGCGTGTGTGTGACCGAGTATGTGTGTCTATGTGTATGTTTGTGTTTCGCTGTGTGTGTCTATATAATGATATTAATAATGACGGCTATATTGTCTGATATTAACAATGAGCACCTCAATATAGTCAGATATTTACAAAGTGTGTTTATGTGTCTGCCTGTGTTTGTTGGACTGTATGTGGTTGTGTGAATCTATGCTTTCATGTGTCTGTTGTCGTTGCGGATGGTGTTTAATATCTTCTAGATGTTCAGAGGCTCTGGCTGTCTGATATTAACAGGGAGCAGCTCTATATAGTCTGATGTTAACAGTGTGTATGTAGATCTGTATGTGTGTCTGCCAATTGGTGTTCAGTGGCTGCTGGCTGGTATTTATAATAATAATAATAATAATCCTTGCATTTGGTATAGCGCTTTTCACGTCGGGAGGACGTCCCAAAGCGCTTCACAGAACACACTGTAAAATGAATTGACTGTATATTTGTGGGCGAACGCGGCAGCCAATTGCGCACAGCAATGTCCCACAAACAGTCGTAGATTGAAAATGACCAATTTAATTATTGTTTTTTTTTTTGGAGGGATTATTATTAGGCGTGTGGAGTAAGGAAACTTGCCCAAGGTTTCGCCCTCTGCCTGGAATTGAACTCAGGTCTCTCACTTGCAAAGCGAGTGCTCTAACCACTGAGCTACAGGACTCCACATTTATGGCTGCTAACAGGTGTTTAGTGGCTGCTCGCTGGTACTTGGTCTCTGCTAGTTGGTTTTTCGTGACTGGGAGGCTGGTATTTAGTGGCTTCTAGCTGGTATTTAGTCTCTGCTAGTTGGTGTTTAGTGGCTCCTGGCTGGTGTTTGTGGCTGTTAGCTGATGTTCATTGGCTGCAGCTGGTGTGTAGTGGCTGTAGCTGGTGTTTATTCGCAGTTGGTTAATGATTGGTGTTTATTGACTGTGGGTGGAGTTTATTGACTTTCGCTGGTATTTTGTTGATTGTGGAAGGTGTTTATTGGCTGCTAATGTTGGCTGCTAACCTGGCTGGTGCTTTGCATGTTTATGTGTATTTGTGATCGAGTATGTGTTTCTATGTTTGTGCATATGTGTGTTTGTGTGACTCTGTGGTCTATATAATTTTACAATGAAGTTTATATTGTCTGACATGAACAGTGAGCACCTCAATATAGTAAGATATTTACAGAGTATGTATATGTGTCTGCCTGTGTTTGTTGGTATGTGTGAATCTATGCTTTGATGTGTCTGTGCCTGTTGTTGTTTCGGATGGTATTTAAAATCTTCTGGATGTTTAGCGGCTCTGGCTGTGTGTGTCTGGGTATGTGTGCCCGTGTGTTTGTGTTTCTGTCTGTAAGTGCGCATCAGTTGCTGTAGTTCAGTGGCTGTGGCAGTTTATTTAATGCCTCCGAGCTGGTGTTTCGTGGTTGCGAGCTGGTGCTTTGTTGCTCGTGTTTAGTGGCTGCGAGCTCGTGTTCAATGGCCGGTGCTTAGTGACTGCAAACTGGTGTTCAGTGGCTGGTGTTTACTGGCAGGCCTTTAGCGTCTGGTGTTTATTGGCTGTGTCTGGAGTTTAGTGATTGTGTAAGTGTTTATTGGCTGCTAAATCGAGTCTGTTGACTTGGAGCTGATGTGTGTGTGTGCGTTATTCTGATCGAGTATGTGTTTCTGTATTTATGCATATGTGTGTTTGTGTGTCTGTGTGTGTCTATATAATTTTACAATGACGGCTATATTGTCTGATATTAACAGTGAGCACCTCAGTATAGTCAGATATTTACGGAACGTGTATATGTGTGTGCCTGTGTTTTCTGGTCTGTATGAATCTATGTGTGAATCTATGCTATCATGTACCTGTGTCTGTTGTTGTTATTGAGGGTGTTTAATATCTTCCAACTGTTTAGTAGCTCTGGGTGTCTGATATTAACAGGGAGCACCTCTATATAGTCTGATATTGGCAGTACGTATGTAGATCTGTATGTGTGTGTGTGTCTGTGTATGTGTGTCCGCGTGTCTTTGTTCCTTTGTCTGTGTGTGCGCATCTGTTGGTGTTCAGCTGCTCTTCAGTGCCAACTAACTGGTGTTTGGTGGCCGGTGTTTAGTAGCTACTAACTGGTGTTTAATGGCCGGCGTTTAGTGGCTGTTGGCTGGTGTTTCTTGACTGCTAGATGGTGTTTAGTGGCTGCCGGATGGTGTTTAGTGGCTGCCAGCAGGTGTTTATTGGCTGCGGCTGGTGTTCAGTGGCTGCCGGATGGTGTTTAGTGGCTGCCAGCTGGTGTGTAGTGGCTGCTAGCTAGTCAGTTGTGGCTGTGGCTGGTGTTTCCTGGCTGCTATCTGCTGTTTATTGGCTGCTATCTGGTGTTTATTGGCTGCTGGCCGGTGTTCACTGGCTGTAAGCTGGTAGTTTTTGGCTGCTCGCTGGTGTTTATTGGCTGTGCTTTGTGTTTAGTGATTGTGGAAGTTGTTTGTCAGTTGCTAAACTGCATCTGTTGAATTCTATCTGTTGCATCATGTGTGTGTGTGTCTCTCACTTTGTGTTTATGTCTGTCTATATAATGATTTTAACAATGATGGCTATATGATATGTCGCTGGTGTTCATGTGTGTTTGTGTCTGCGTATGTGTGATAGAGTATGTTTTTCTATGTATGTACAAATGTGTGTCAGTGTATATTTGTGTGTTTCGCTGTGTGTGTCTATATAATGATTTTGACAATGATGGCTATATCGTCTGATATTAAAAATCAGCACCTCAATATAGTCAGATATTTCCAGAGTGTGTTTATGTGTCTGCCTGTGTTTGTTGGCCTGTATGTGGTGGTGTGAATCTATGCTTTCATAGCCGGTGTTTAGTGGCTGCTAGTTGGTGATCAGTGTCTGGGGTTGCGTTTAGCGATTGGTTAAGTTGCTTATCAGTTGCTAAGTTGCGTCTGTTGACTTCTAGTTGGTGCGTCATGTTTTTGTGTCTGCGTATCTGCGATCGTGTGCGTATTTGTATTTTCACGCATATGTGTGTCTGTGTGTGTTCGTGTGTGTGTGTCTGTATAATGATTTTAACAATGACTGCTTTATGGACTGATATTAACAGTGAGCACCTCAATATAGTCAGATATTCACAGAGATATTTACGGAGTGCGTGTTTGTGTGTAGGCCTGTGTTTTCTAGTCTATATGAATCTATCTGTGAATCTTTGCTTTCATGTGTCGGTCCGTTGTTGTTACAGTGGGTGTATAATAGCTTACACCTGTTTACTATAAACTGGCTGTCACATATTAACATGGAGCACCTGTAATTAATCTGATGTTAACTGTGTGTACGTAGATCAGTATGTGTGTGTGTGTCTGTGTATGTACGTCTGTGTGTCTGACTATCTATGTTTGCGCATCTATTGCTGGTGTTCAGTGCATGTGCCTGTTATTCTGTGGCTGCTGGCCGGCGTTTAGTGGCTACTAGCCGGTGTTTAGAGGCTGCTGGCCGGTGTTTAGTTGCGTCTGTTGACTTCTAGTTGGTGCGTCATGTTTTTGTGTCTGCGTATCTGCGATCGTGTGCGTATTTGTATTTTCACGCATATGTGTGTCTGTGTGTGTTCGTGTGTGTGTGTCTGTACAATGATTTTAACAATGACTGCTTTATGGACTGATATTAACAGTGAGCACTTCAATATAGTCAGATATTTACAGAGTGCGTATATGTGTCTGCCTGTGTTTTTTGGTCTGTATGAGTCTATGTGTGAATGTTTGATTTGATGTGTATGTGTCTGTTGTTGTAACAGATGGTGTTTAATATCTTCCAGCAGTTTATTTTCTCTGGCTGTCTGATATTAACAGGGAGCACCGCTATAGAGTCTGATGTTAACAGTGTGCATGTAGATCTGTATTTGTGTGTGTATGTGAGCACCTCCATTTAGTCAGATATTTACAGATTGTGTCTATGTGTCTGAATGTGTTTTGTGGTCTGTATGAATCCGTTTGTGAATCTTTGCTTTCATGTGTCTGTGTCTTTTGTTGTTACGGATGTTGTTTAATATCTTCCCGCTGTTTAGTGGCTCTGGCTGTCTGATATTAACAGGCAGCACCTCTATATAGTCTGTTGTTAACAGTGTGTGTGTGGATCTGTATTTGTGTGTGTCTGTGTATATACTCCCGTGTTTCTGTGTGTGCGCATCTGTTGGCTGTGGTTGTTAATCTGTGCTGCAAACTGGTGTTTTGTGGCAGCTATCTGGTGTTTAGTGGCTGACAGCTCGTGTTGAATGGCTGCAAACTGGTGTTCAGTGGCTTCTCGCTGTTGTTTCATGGCTGTAGTTGTGTTTAGTAGTTATGGCTGGTGTTCACTGGCAGGCGTTTAGTGACTGTGGAGGTGTTTATTGGCTGCTAAATCGCGTCTGTTGACTTTTAGCTGGTGTGTGTGCGTGTTGTGTCTGCGTAATTGCGAACGAGTATGTTGATGCTACGTTGATGCATATGTGTGTTTGTTTGTCTGTGTGTGTGTCTATATAATTTTAAATGACGGCTAAATAGACCACAAACACACATATGCACAAACATAGAAACACATACTCGATCACAAATACACAGAGACACAAACATGCGAGGCGCCAGCTTGGAGTCAGTAGACACAAATTAGCAGCCAATAAGCACCTTCCACAATCAATAAACACCAGCCGGAGTCAGTAAAATCCGCCCAGTCAATAAACACCAGCCACTAACCACCTGCCAATAAATACCAGCTGCAGCCAAAAACCACCAGCTGCAGCAACTGAACACCAGCTAACAGCCACAAACACCAGATTGCAGCGACTGAAGACCAGCGAGCAGGCACTTCACACCAGCCGCAGCCAATAAACATCAGCCGCAGCCACTAAACACCGGCCACCAAACAGCTCCTATTTGGCACCGAATTTCAGCTACAGCCACTGAACACCAGGAACAGATGCGCACAAACAGACAAAGGAACAAAGACACGCGGACACACACATACAGATCCACATTTTCAATATCAGGCTATTTAGTGGTGCTCCCTGTTAATATCAGACAACCAGAGCCATAAAACAGCTGGAAGATATTAAACACCCTCGATAACAACAACAGACACAGACACATGACAGCATAGATTCACACATAGATTCACGCAGACCAGAAAACACAGGCAGATACAAATATGCACTCCGTAAATATCTGACTATATTGAGGTGCTCATTGTTAATATCAGACAATAGCCGTCATTGGTAAAATCATTATGTAGACACACACAAACATACACAGCGAGATACACAGAGACAGATAGACACACATATGCGCAAACATAGAAACACGCACTCTATCACAGATACGCAGACACACACACACACACCATGCACCAGCGACAAGTCAACAGAAGCAATTTAGCAACTTACAAACAACTTCCACAATCAATAAACACCACCCACAGCCACTAAGCTCCAGACACAGCCAATAAACACCAGTCACTGAACACCTGCCAACAAACACCAGCCGTTGCCACTAAACACCACAACAGCCACGAAACATCAGCTGGTATCCGCTGAACACCAGCCAGCAGCCAAAGGAAATAGCCAGCAGCCACTAAACACAGCGAGCAGCCACTAAACACCAGCTGACTGCCACGAAACACCAACCACAGCCACTGAACAGCAGCTACTCGGCAGTAAACAATAGTTTGTAGAAACTGAATAACAGACACAGCCACTGAACACCAGCAGCAGATGCGCACAGACACATAGAAACAAAGACACGCGGACATACATACACAGACGCACGCACATACAGATCTAAGTACACACTGTTATCACCAAACTACATGTTGGTGCTCAATGTTAATATCAGACGGCCAGAGCCACTAAACAGCTGGAAGATGTTAAACACCCTCTGTAACAACAACAGAGACAGACACATGAAAGCAAAGATTCACAAATGGATTCATACAGACCACAAAGCACAGGCAGACACATATACACACTAAACACCAGCTAGCAGCTACCAAACACCAGCTAGCAGCTTGGAAACACTAGCTCGCAGCCACAAATACAACCTATCAGTCACTAAACACCAGCTAGCAGTCAGTAAACACCTGCTTGCACCCATAAATACCAGCTACTGGCAACAAACTCCAGCTAGCAGCCACTAAACATCAATTACCAGCCACAAACACCAGCTAGCAGCTTCCAGACTGTATAGAAGTGTTCCCTGTTAATATCAGACAACAAGAGACACAGACACATGATAGCATAGATTCACACATAGATTCATACAGCCAGGAAAACACAGACACACACACGCACACCAGCTACAAGTCAACAGTCGCGGTTTATACACTGTTAATATCAGACAATTTCGCCGTCATTGTAAAATTATATAGACACAGAGACACACAAACACACATATGCACAAACATAGAAACACAAACTCAATCACACATACACAAACACAAACATGCAAAGCACCAGTTTGGGTCGCAAGACACAAATTAGCAGCCAAGAAACTGCTTCCACAATCAATAAGCACCGGTCATAGTCAATAAACTCCACCCACAGTCAATAAACAGCAGCCACTAATCACCTGCAAATAAACACCGGCTTGCAGCAACTGAACACCGACCAGCAGCCAATAAACACCACCTTGTAGCCACGGAACACCGGCTAGCAGCCAATAAACACCAGCCAGCAGCCAAAAAACACCAGCCAGCAGCCAATAAACACCAGCCAGCAGCCAAAAAACACCAGCTTGCATACATGCAACACGAGCTGGGGGCCACTAAACACCAGATGGATGCCACAAAACACCAGTTTGCAGGCAAAGAATAACAAACACAGCCAACGAACATCAGCAACAGATGCGCACACACAGAAACACAGGAGTACATACACAGAAACACACAAAAACAGATCTGCATACAAACTGTTAACATCAGACTACATAGAGGAGTTCACTATCAGTATCAGACAGCCAGAGCCATGAAACAGCTGGAATATATTAAAAACAACAACAATAATAATAATAATCCTTACATTTTGATATAGCGTTTTTCACTTCGGGAGGACGTCCCAAAGTGCTTCACAGAAAACACTGTAGAGTGAGTTGACTGTATACATGTGGGCAGCCAATTGCGCACAGCAATGTCCCACAAACAGTTGTGGATTCAAAATGACCAAATTATTATTGTTTTTCGTTTTGGAGGGATTATTATTAGGCTCTGTGTGGAGTAAGGAAACTTGCCCACGGTTTCGCCCTGTGCCTGGAATTGAACTCAGTTCTCTCGCTTGCAAAACGAGTGCTCTAACCACTGAGCTACAGGACTACACTGAGCTACAGCTAACAGCCAGAAACACCAGATAGCAGACACTGAACACCAGCCGCAGCCACTAAACACCGGCCGCAGCCACTAAACACTGGCCGCAGCCACTAAACACCGGCCGCAGCCACTAAACACCGGCCGCAGCCACTAAACACCGGCCGCAGCCACTAAACACCGGCCGCAGCCACTAAACACCGGCCGCAGCCACTAAACACTGGCCGCAGCCACTAAACACCGGCCGCAGCCACTAAACACCGGCCGCTGCGTTTGCGCAAGGCTGTGTTTGCGCAAGGCTGTGTTT
>NW_024705724.1:0-26145 GCF_018977255.1 Callorhinchus milii | reverse complement strand
TTCTCGCCGTTTTTTTTAATGTATGGCCGCGAAGTTGACCCGCCTGTCGCGACTCAGCTGACGTGTACCGCGCCGCACGCTAAATCTAAGTTGGCGGACCATGTTAAGTTTAACGTCCTCCGGTTGGCTGAGGCACGGGAGGCGGCCATGCAAAACTCTGGCTCGCGCCAGAAGCAAAATGAAAAGTTGCGATCGCGCCGGTCACACATGCACGAATGGCACCCGGGTGACAGAGCGTGGCTGCACTGCCCCCAGGTGCCATTGCCACCTCGTCTAAGTTGTTGAGGCCGTGGAGGGGCCCGTGGAAATTGTGCAGGTTATGCGGCCGCAATGTGTTCGCATTAAATGGGGGAAACGTCGGTGGTTTGTCCACCCTTCACGGTTGAAGCCGTTCTTTGCTCCACATGCTTCCTCTAATGACTATGGCCGAACATGTGGGGGGTCCACTGACTCCGGGAGGGCGGGGTCGCCGTCTGCCTCTGATCCGCTGCTAACTGTTCCATCTTCAGGGGTCCGAGGACTGATGCCCTCTCTGCGCCAGCCTCCTCGAGGAGGTCGACGCTGGCTCGTCCAGGATGCTGGTGCGCCGCGCACCTGTACATTCACCACCTGCCGCCGACCCTACCGGGTCGGGCCTTTGTGACGGGTACGCTGCACGGACACGCGCCAGGACACGCCGGTTATTGTAAAGTGCTTTCCGCGCGCGTTCCGCTGCTGGTGGGCTCACTCACCTGTTTTTTTTCCTGTTGTGTGCATGGGGATGGGGAACCACGTTCTGTATATATGTTGCATTTTGGGGAAGTGGGTACGTATAGGGGACCGTCGGTTGTTGTTGTTACACTTGTTCTTGTTATTGTTACGGTTACGAGGCACACGCGTGTTGACTGGGGTTAATCTTTATTCTTGGGGGTTGAGGGATTGTTGCAGCCGGGACGGCTGCGAGCTGTACAGGGGGGGGGGTGATGTAGGGTTATTACGGGAGAAACGGCGGACGAGAAACACAGGGGTGTCTGCACTCACACACACGGGTCGTCACACCGACGTCCGCATCCGTTATCCCCCACGCCCCCGCCCCTCTGAGGGGATCCCTATAAAGGCGGGGAGCCAGAGAGCTCGAGGCCAGTTCGACACGAAGCTGACCAGTGAAGATCGAAGACTCGGAGATTAGGCCCTGGGACTCCCCTGTCTCGCTGCCCTTGTCAGGGCCGAGCTGGGTAAGCCAGCGGCGCGGACCAAGAGCTCCCGGACCTCTGACCTTGTCAGGGCAAGGCCGGCTTAGCTGGTGTCGAGATCTGTGCTTGCCAGGGCCAGATCAGTCAGCCTCCCGTAGCCACTAGAGGAGGATTGGGGAACAGGACAGAGGGCTTAGTACTAGGGTGGGTTTCCATAGTACGGGTGAAGGGGCCGTTACCACATCAACGATTGTGCCTGTCACTAAGTTAATAAACAGAGTGTGCCTCAACTCCGACCTTGTCTCCTCGAACTTACTACACCTGTATAAAAGACACCTGGGAGCCAGAAATCTTTCTGATTGAGAGGGGTCAAATACTTATTTCCCTCATAATTTATAACATTTTTTACATGCGTTTTTCTGGATTTTGTTGTTATTATTCTGGTTCTCACTGTTCAAATAAACCTACCATTAAATTATAGACTGATCATTTCTTTGTCAGTGGGCAAACGTACAAAATCAGCAGGGGATCAAATACTTTTTTTCCCTCACTGTAACCACTGGGCCCCCCCCCCCGACACACATAGTGTGCTAAGCACTGCGCCACCAATCCTCCCCCCCCCAGTGTGCTATCCACTGTGCCACCACTCCTCTCACACACAGAGTGCACTAACCACTGTGCCACCACTCCCCCCACACACAGTGTGCTAACCACTGTGCCACTCCCTCCCCTCTCCCTCACACTATGCTAAGCAGTGCGCCACTACTCTCCCACACACACAATGTGCTAACAATTTCGCCACCACTCCCCCCCCCACACACACAGTGGGCTAACCACTGCGCCACCACTCCCCCCCCCCCCACACACACACACAGTGAGCTGACCACTGCACCACCACTCCTCCCCCCTTCCACATACACAGTGTGCTAATCACTGCGCCACCACTCCCCTCACACACGCACGGTGAGCTAACCACTGCGCCACCACTACCCCAAAATGCGCTAACCATTTCGCCCCCACACACAATGCGCTAACCACTGCGCTAGAATCCCCCCCCCCATACACCACAGTGCGCTAACCACTGCGCCACCACTCACCCGCCAGTCACAATGCGCTAACCATTGCGCCACCACTCCCCACACAAATTCCACAGAAAATCGGGAGTCGAACCCAGGGTCCTCCTTTGCCGTTAGGTGTATCGGTTACCACTGCGCCAGCCTCATTATAATAACAATGTCAACTTTCAACGTGCCGCAGTCTCCACTCTCTGTCGCACAGAGAGACAGGGAGAGAAGATTAGTCAGTTTAACGCGAAGAAGTCGGCTTTTGCGACCAATATAATTCATAAGTGTTTTGGGTTAGATCGCGTCAATATACATGCGTCGTTCAACACATCATCACCTTTACTCGATTTAAAACAGGAAGACTTATTCACAATTTTGGCAAATCGCCTGATGGGGCTGGTTGTTGTAATCACCAGCAAAACGCCACGGTACTCGAATTGTAAATGTTTACTCTCCAACACACCGGTGTGCTGAAGTAGTTCCTAATTGGCACGTTTTCTTTACGTGACAACCCTTACGAATTAGCTTTGTCTGGTGGTGCCGGGTTGAACGACACGTTTATACTTATGCGATCTAACCCAAAAAAAACTCTATTATGGAAGAAGAATAGTGCTGGATACAGCAACCATATTTGCCAATATGATCTGCAACTTCAATCCTTACTATTGATAGTTAAATTTTTTACGTGTGTATTCTTGTATGGATGTTGAACTTCTTTGGCACCATACGTAGCCAACTGCGCTAATCGGAGATGCTGGCGAAGGACAACAAACTAAACACAAAAAGCAGTTCAATTTAGTGTAGTGGTGCAGTATATAGTTGTGTCGTTTATAGTATAGTGTATAGTGGTGTATAGTGGTGTGCAGTATAGTAATATTGTGTAGTGTATAGTATATAGTGGCGTGTATAGCGTGATGTGTGTAGTGTAGTGCATAGTGTAGTATATGTGTAGTGTGTAGTGCAGGATGTAGGTATGTATGTTTAACTTCTTTCACACCGTAGGTTGCCAACCGCGCGAATCGGAGGTGCGGCATAGCTATCATAGTCGCCCCCGGGTACCTCGCGTTACCTTGTGCCGATTGCTAAATCGAAATACAACCGAGAGACAAAATGTGAACCAATGAAAAAGAACCAGTTCAAGTTGAACGTTGCATTCTTATTTTAATAATTACCAGTTTTGAGACTGATAGATGTTCCTTGATCTGACTATATAATCCATCGACTCCCATCCACCGACATCTCGAGGCATCATTATCATCACGCTCGCTTATCTGCAATATCCTCACCACTGCGGTGGTGGCGGTGGTTGGGAGCGGTGGTGACCCAAGTTCGATTCCCGCTCACGGCCAACACTAGTGGCCATTATCTGAACCGGTACTGGGCGTCCTCCCCTAAGTCGACTCAGCCTCAAATGATACTTGGCTGGTGCAGTGTGTAGTGAACATCGCAATTGGGAGACAAAGACGGTCGGGCGTGGTGTTGGCCACCTACCATGTGTCGTGCCGGCCTTCATAGGTGCTACTCACTAACAGCACTTGCATCAAAAGTATGTCCAGACTACACAGGGAATTTTTGTCCTTGTTGTTGTCTATATGTACTTTTAACTTTTTTCCCACCGTATGTAGCCAACCATGATATTCGGATGTGCAGGGGAAGGATAGCAAACAAAATACCAAAAGCAGTTCTAAAGAAATGAGCTCGTCAATCGAGATGATGATTTTAAAGTGCATAACTCCAGTGGCTTCCTAATATCGGAAGGAAGAGTGTTCCTGACGGCCGCAGAAGCGAAGCTGAAAGCGCACAATGTGTAACTGTCTTTGTTCGATGGCTCGCCAAAAACCGCTGCGATTATAACCTGAGTTCTGACTCGGCACCCCATAGACTCACACAGAGACCCATAGACTCGCATAGAGACCCATAGACTCACAGGGAGACATAGCGTCCCATAAGCTCAAACTGAGACTCACAGATCCACACAGAGACCCACATACTCGCACAGAGACCCATAGACTCACACAGAGACCCACAGACTCGCAAAGAGACCCATAGACTCGCACGCTCCTCCCCCTCCGTTGTTGTTGGAGGGCGACTGCCTCCAACTGCCCAGTAGCGTCCTTCACGAGCCTCCTCCACAGAGGCTGATCTTGACACCGCTGGTACCAGTCATCGTAAGTCCACTCAGCTCCACATCCTCTGCACCACATCACTCCATCTCTTCTCTAGCCCGTGCCGCGCACGTTTAGCCCCCTCGACCCGGCCGAACAAAAGCTGTTTAGGCATGCGGTGGCTGGGCATGCGGGCTACATGACCCAGCCAACGTAGCCTTGCCTGCCGGAGGAGCTCACCGATGGGACTTTGTCCAGATCTTTCAAGGATATGTCAGCTCCTCACACAATCTAGCCTGGTTAAACTCAGGTGGATCGTAGGTCGGCCAGCCAAAATGTTTCTAGCCGGTGAAGATGTTCCATTAGGGGGGTCCACGTTTCGCAAGCGTATAGAAGGGAGGGAATGACTGTGGCCGAGAAGACCTGAAGCTGCGTGCGGAGCGACAGACCAGGTATCTTCCACACAGCGCTATGTAACCGATTAAAAAATAATGCCACTCGACTGATTCGGAGTGAGACATCTGCTGTCAAACCAGAGCCAGTCATGAGCACACTGCCCAGGTATGAGAAATGCTCCACTCTCTCCACACCTGCCCTATAACCAATTGGGAGTTGTGCACGACCGCCCTTTCCTGAAACACCATCGGGGCTCCGCAAGTTTCTCCTCAGCGTGCCTGGCAAGGCGATGTTGAATAATCCTTGCCAGGACTTTCCCCGGCACACTGAGGAGTGAGATGCCACTGTAGTTGTTACAGTCTGTGCGGTCCCACCAAGGCATCCTTCCAATCCTGCGGAACCCGTCCAGTGGTTCAGACTGTTGTTTTAATGTCATGTAGGGTAGTCTGTGTACAAACATCACCCTCCTTTAGCATTTCGCTTGGGAGATAATCTTTGCCTGGTGCCTTTCCTGGTCTCAGGCTCTGGATCACCTTCAGTACTTCCTCAACAGATGGCACCTCAGCCAGCCACTCCAGAGGGTGACTTCTTCAAATATATGAGGCACCGCAGCCTCAGCAGGGTCATCCCCACTTTGCCCCACGATGTTTTCCAGGCTGAGGGATTCCCCTCCCCCAGGACCTCACATAAATGCTCAGCAAATCTGCAAACTTGTTCCTGGGGGTCGGAGATTGGATCACCGTTCTTTCCCCTAATGATGGCAATAGGTGTGGCGCTGCAGGTTACTTTTTTGATGGAATTAAGAGCGATTTGTGATCGCTCACCACACAGAGACCCACAGACACACACACACAATCTAAGACAAAGATCCCCCGTGTAGCCTTTAACAGACTGTTGGAGCAAGTGCTGTTAGTGAGCACTTATTCATGGCTTGCACGGCACACGAGGGGGTGGTTGGCCAACACCACGCCCGGCCGCCTTTGCCTCCTTAGTGGCGATGTTTACACACTGCACCAGGTACTCATTTGAGGCTGAGTCGACCTCGGGGAGGAGGCCCAGAAACGGTTCAGATATCGTGACTGGTGAGCGCTACACCTCCGCTATCCACGACTTACACGTACAAAGTCACAGACTCGCACAGAGACCATATACTCACATAGAGATGCACCGACTCACATCCACCGTTTGGCACGAACATCCACAGACTCACACAGAGACCCATGGACTTACATAACGACCCACAGACTCACATAGAGACCTAGACTCACACAGAGACCCATAAATTCACCTCCACCATGTCTGACACAAACATCCATGGATTCACAGAGGCCCATAGATTCGCAGACCCACCGACTCACACAGACACAGTTGTTTCTATTCATTTTCAAAAGTTTATATTAAGAATGGTGTTGCCTATTTTTTATGTAATAGTTATCTTTGTACACATATTTGGATTTAGCGCGTTCTAAAAGAAACGCAGGAAACGGTGACATGTGAAATCCTCCCTCGAGACAACAAAGGCCAAAGGGGCACCCATGCTGCTTCAACTGGTCCCTCACGCAAAGGAGACTCGGCATCTGGGCGGTTAATTATTGACAAGCCT
This sequence comes from Callorhinchus milii, assembly GCF_018977255.1. Classification (NCBI taxonomy): domain Eukaryota; kingdom Metazoa; phylum Chordata; class Chondrichthyes; order Chimaeriformes; family Callorhinchidae; genus Callorhinchus; species Callorhinchus milii. Next base: position 19,805 of record NW_024705724.1, on the reverse strand, counting down.
TGGCTTAAAAGTTGTGAAGTTTGGATTGATGGTATTAAACGTTAGCGTGATGATAGGATGTACTTTTTTTTATGACGATGCAGCTCAGGTCAAATGTTTCAATATGACTATTTCGCATATTTGTATTAACATTGCTATTACGAGATGCATCTGGGTTTAGCATGTGAAATTTAATGATAATGCAAGGGGTAAAACCAAAGCCGTGCCCGACCGCCTTTGTCTTCCTAGTGGCGATATTTACATGCCAGACCAGGTATTCACTAAGCTGGTATGGGTATGCCAGTGATATTTTCATATACTCCTGTGATAAGCTAAGACGTGTGAGAAGTTAAGTGAAGATTTTAATTACATGAGTGTGCATGAAATGTTGTCCAAGCTATAGGCTGGAAAAGTTCTGTTGGTCAAGTGACTGATGTTTTATGAGTTTTAGAGAGCGAGCGAGGCGAGCAGGCCGCTGCACAGCAGGAGACCTCCTGAGGGGGGGGGGCACCAAGGGTGCTCGCGCGAACCAGCGGCTCTGCTGATAAGCAATGTGCTGAGCAGTGTGGCCACAAAGGACTCCAGCTGCAGATCGAGCCTGGCGTGCAGATAACATGCGAACGTGCAGCGCAGCAGCTAACAGCTGACCACAAGCGTGCAGACTCGCTAGTCTCGAACACACGCCAGCTGTGGATCAAGCATGATGCACAACACACTGCGAAGGTGCAGCGAGCAGCGTGGCCGCGAGCGCATTGCAGCTGTGGACCAAGCCTCCCATTTTACACATCGTTGTAGGACTTGAGGTATTGTTCTGGGAGAAAGAAGAAGCAGAAGAAGGAACATTAACTTTATATTAACTCACTATTTTAACTGTACCTTGTACAGGTTGTGGGCCAAGAATAATTTCAGCTCGCATGCATAGCACACCATAAAAAAGGAATTGTGTATTGTCGAGTTACCATCAAACAGCCTATTGTTTTATTTTATTCACGCGATCGTGAGATCTGATCCTTGACGCTTTCTAATTATTTTATACACATTTGATGAGAACGCATTCTGTACGAATTTGCCATTTTGAGGTGTTGCCTATTGTTCTGTTTTAATCACGTGTTTGTGAGATTTTACCATTGACGCTTTTATGATCATCCAGTACGGATTGATGAGTACGTATATTTGCATGGGCACTGTTGTTGGTATTCTGATGATAAGAGTTTTTGAATGTTAGCATAAGTTGACATTAAAGTTGCTTAGATTAAAAACAGGTTTCCGAGTGCTTATTTCCTAAACTCGTGCATAATTTTCGTAATGACGAACTGTATCCTGCGGTGAGATCTGAATCCCGAGACCTGATATAATTACGATCATAACTGTTGTAGCGAGAATCATACATTTTTAAGCGAGAATGATAATTGTTAAAGAGATAATTCAGTAAATGTTAAAGCGAGAATCATTGGTATTATCACGATTGATTATACATACCCGTAGACAACGAAAGAGCTAATCACACACACAAAACACTGGTCTACAATTTTATACGTCGTCTGCTTCAGAGATGAAATGTGCAGTTTATTATGTATTTTGATGTGCTGAATTCAAATATAACAATTAAAACAACTGATTGGCTACTGTTCCCAAGATATTTAAGTTTTTACATTTTACGTCTATGTATATTGTGTAGATAGTAGAGTTTTACTCATCAATTGTAAACCGAGGTCTTTTCATGTGTTTATGCTTGCTTTACATGACAACATGTCACCTGTCCTGTCAATGTAACACTTTGAAAATCCGCAAAAGGGTTGTGTAGATAAAATGTATTATGACACATTTAGGTAAAAATAAGTACAAAGTTTACTCCTTATTTAGTGTCTACTCGGCGCTTCTTGGTTTGTCTCTTGTATTCATTAAATGGAGAGTATCTTGTCACTGTCCAGCAATAGTCTGTAAGCATTAATGGGCTCCATTTGCCCTGATAGCGTTTATCCATTGTAGCAATGTCACTGCTCCACAGTTCGGTGGGAAAAATATAGATGAGAGTGCAAAAAAAATGTTTAGTGACATGTTGCAACCAAGGCTTTTGTATGCCTTGAGGAAGTTTTCCACCAACTCCTTGTAGTTGTCTGCCTTGTTGTTTCCGAGAAAATGTGTTGCCACTAACTGGAAGGCTTTCCATGTCGTCTTTTCCTTACCACGCAGTGCACCGTCAAATGCATCATCTTGAAGAAGTTCACGAATCTGAGGACCAACAAAGACACCTTCCTTTATCTTAGTTTCACTTAACCTTGGAAATTTTCACGGAGGTACTTGAAAGTTGCTTGTGTTTTGTCCATGGCTTTTACAGAGTTCTTCATCAGACCAAGCTTGATGTGTAAGGGTGGTAACAAAATCTTCCTTTATTCAACAAGTGGTGGATGTTGAACACTTTTCCTCCAAGGCTACAATGACTGTCGGAGTGGTCAATCTATCTTGATGTAGTGGGAATCTCTCGCACGACTATCCCATTCGCAGAGAAAACAGCAGTACTTTGTGTATCCAGTCTGCAGACCAAGCAAGAGCGCAACAACCTTCAAATCTCCACAACGCTGCCACTGAGGTTGGTCATAGTGTATGCACCTCAAACGTTGTTTCATGTTGTCATAGGTTTCCTTCATATGGACTGCATGACCAACTGGAATTGATGGCAAAAAATTGCCATTATGCAGCAAAACAGCTTTAAGACAAATCTTCGATGAATCAATGAACAGTCTCCATCCATCTGGATCATGAACGATGTTGAGGGCTGCCATCACACCATCGATGTTGTTGAAGGCTACACCTTCCATGAAGAAGAATGGGACATGATCCTTTTGACAGTCACGTAACATGGAAACCGTAACATCACCTGCCAGGAGATTCCACTGCTGGAGCCTGGAGCCCAATAGCTCTGCCTAACTCTTGGGTAGTTCCAAATCCCTGACAAGGTCTTTCAGTTCACCTTGTGTTATGAGGTGTGGTTCAGAGGAGGAGGATGGGATAAAATCTGGGTCATGTGACCTTGATGGTTCAGGACCAGAAGTTTAATCCTCTTCCTCGTCTGACTCAAGTGAGAATGATTTTGGTGCATCACGAACCGGCAGTCCTTCTCCATGGGGTATTGGGCGTATAGCTGATGGAATGTTTGGATAATGCACAGTCCACTTTTTCTTCTTTGACACCCCTTTCCCAACTGGAGGCACCATGCAGAAGTAACAATTGCTGATATGATCTGTTGGCTCTCTCCAAATTATTGGCACTGCAAAAGGCATAAATTTCCTTTTCCTGTTCAACCACTGGCGAAGATTTGTTGCACAAGTTTTGCAGCATATGTGTGGGGCCCACATCTTGTCCTGATCTCTAATTTTGCAGCCAAAATAAAGGTGATAGGCTTTCTTAACCATAGTGTTTAACACTGTGCTTTTGTGATGCAAATGTCACTTTACCACAAACATAGTTATCTGCTTTGTTCACACAAGTACGAGGCATCTCTGCTCACTTTGGCTAAACAGAAATGTGTCCTTTTGCAAAATAAAAAAACTGACAAATAAGAGAGCACGACACTATGATTTCTAGAGCTGATATAGGGCAATTTGTTCAGCAGAGGGATGTAAGCCTAGTTATGATTGCATCATCCATAACTTCTAGGAATAACATGATGCAATTCATATAATGTATGACGCAATACCAGGTTCACCATAACTTCTAGTAATAATATGATGCAATTCATATCATGGATGACGCAATACCAGATTGCATAATTCATTGTTTTGCTCACGTAGGTAAAAATAAATAAGAAAAAATGAATAATGAAATGATAGAAATAATAATAGAAATAAAATAATAAATCACGACGTTTCGGGCGCAACACAAGCGTCCGTCATCAGGTGGGACAACCACAGCAAGAAACAAATGCTGAAGTGGGCAAAAGAGCTGCTGTAACAAGGGGCTATACTGTATAGGTAAGAGACGGGGGGAGGAGCCAGGGAGGAGAGATAGAGGAGGGGGTGGGGAAGACAAAACCCCCTAAACTCAGCCAAACACCCCACATAAACTCAGCCAAAACCCCCCTAAACTCAGCCAAAACCCCCTAAACTCAGCCAAAACCCCCCTAAACTCAGCCAAAACCCCCTAAACTCAGCCAAAACCCTCCTAAAGTCAGCCCAAAGCCCCCTTCATATGCGCATCTCCAGTGTCTTCCTCCTCCCATTCCCAGCCCCGCCCACTTCCCCACCCCCTCTATCTCTCCTCCCTGGCTCCTCCCCCGTCTCTTACCTATGAAGAGGTGGTACGTACCGGGGTGTAGCGAGCCATCGCGTAGCCGGTGTCTACATCACGGTCCGTGCGTGGGTGGCTACATCGACGTCTGCATTAGCCCCGCCCCTCGGGGGCAGAGGGGTATATAGGGCGGTGCGCATGAGCGCTCGGGGAATCGTTGGAGCCAGTGAAGAATGAAGACGGAGCAAGCTAGATAGGACCCTGGGACGCCTAGCCTCGCCGCCCTTATCAGGGCCGGGACTCTGTGTGGCTCAGTGGTGAGACCCTGGGTACCCGCGGCCCGACGTCCTTATCAGGGCCGTGTTCGATGGGCCAGTGGTTGAGACCCGTACCCTGGCTAGGTCGGGTTAGATAGCCTCCTCTAGGAAGTACATAGCCGAAGGACCTGAGAGCGTAGCCGGTGTCAGGCACGCGTAGCCGTAGGTTGTGTTCCTAGGCTGTATAGCTGACTGTTTCTGTAGGGTGTTATAATAAATACGTGCTGCCTCCGTCAACTCGTCTCCTGCAGTATTTACACCATTACAACTGGTGTCAGAAGTGAAACTGTCTTCACGTGATGGATACCAGGAAGACTATTCGTACTCACGAGCATGGCCAGGGTGACGACCAGGAGGGGACGAGTCAGCAGGGTTCGGACGAGGAATCAGAGGTGGTGCCGACGCTGCAGCACCTGTCGCGGACGCCTGACACACCGCTGCAGCTGGGGATGGGCTCCAGGATGCTCACTCCCGCCTGGCTGAGTTGCTGCTCGCTGCTGCCTCCATATTGGCGGAGATTACTGCATCTGGAGGAGGGGGGCTGGTGCCCATGAAGAAAATTGGCGTCAAGCACCGGCTCGCACCAGCACCGCGCCGCAACGCAAGGATTGGCACCAAAATCAGCCTCCCGCCACGGACACTGAAATTGGCGCCATTCTTCCGCCCAGTTCGTTGACTGGTGGAAACCGAGAGCACCACGTGAGGAGGGGTTCCAGTCACCGCCTCCCACGTCATCGATACGCGACAGATGTCGCCACGACCAACCCGTGGAAGGGGCCGCCATTTCCCCGAGCAACGGCGCTGCGCGGGAACATCAGCAACCGGGAGAGGGGCAGGCATTCCAACAGCGACTGCCTGCGTTGACGGCCTTTCAAGCTGAGGGAGGCGACTGGGGAGCCTTTCAACGGAGGTTCCTCGCTCACCAAGAGATGTCAGGGTGGACCAATGCCGAGGCACTGCGCGTGCTACCAGCGACTCTGGATGATGATGCTCTGGCCACCTTCAGGTCGACTCCAAAGTCTGGCCGCTCCACACTCCATGCTGCGCTTCGCCTCATGGCCAGGGTCTACGGACCTCCGTCTGCCTCTCGCCACCACTTCTACGCTCGCCGTAAAGGAGAGACGGAAACCCCTCTCGCCTACCGCACTGCACTTCTGGCTCTCGCTGACGCCGCTTTTCCTCGCATGGATGAAGAAGGCAAAGACGCGATGATCACGGAACAGCTTTTGGCATTGGCGCAGGACTTGGGTGTTCCTATTAACGCAGCAGATGAGGTAGATATATGCTCGTTGCGGGTTTCTACGAGCATTCACGCGCACGAAGTTCTTAAATGAAAACGGCCTGTCATTGTCTGCGCATCAGCCTCAGTTTTTGCATCAGCCTCGGCGCCCAGCAAACCCCTAGGCGCTCTATCACAGGAGGAGGTCTTCGCCACGGCACGGTCGGGGGACTGGAGGTCTGGAGGTCGTTCGCCCCTGCGAACGCCACGCAAGCTGGAGCAACCGAAACCAGCAACGGCTCTCGTCACGTGTTACAACTGCGGCCTTCGAGGCCACGTTGCATCTGGGTGCCGGGCTCCACGCCAATGCGCACAGGACCTCGGCTGGATGACGCCCAAGGTCCCAAGTCGTCCCAACAGTCCCCGGCAAATCGCGGCACCACACATGCTCGGCCCACTCACACGCTACACACAAGTCGCCGCGCCGCGCCTGATGAACTGCGGGATTCGGGTGCCGGTTCAGTGCGGGGAGGGGGGTTCGTACGGGAGCTCGGACCAGGCCAATGGTCTGAGCTGGCCCATAGGGTAGTGGCTGCGTCGGCCGGTTCGTCCATGGTTACTGGGTCAATCGAGGGTGTTGAGGTTCGGGTTTTGGTTGACACGGGGGTGTCGGCAACGATCATTTCCGACCTTATTTACAATATTCTTCCCGTTCAATGTCGACCCTTACTCCTGGTAGACGTTCCATGTTATGCGGCGAATGGAGGATCCTTGGGTATTGTGGGTCAGATCCTGGCGGGTATTTGCATTAGGGATATTAAATTGTCGGGACCTGTCTTGGTCTCATCGTCTCTGGCGGTCCCATGTTTATTGGGAACGGATTTTCTAGCTAAAATGCCGATCAAGATCCTCATTGATCAGGGTTGCATCGAGCTCCCCTCGGGCCGCCGCATAGCATTTTTGTCCTTCCCTAGCAATTTACACACGGCCTGTGTGATGGTGCAGGCGATGTTAACCCAGACGGTACGCGTACCCCCGGGGTCACAGATGTTAGTGCCCCTATGCTTGCGGAAATCTTTTGGGGTGGGTACGATGGAGCATGGTGTTCTGTTAGGCCCGTCTAACGCAGCTGTCAGGGGTTTGGATTTGGCGGTGGCTCAGACGGTGATGCGAGGAGACAGAGACCCCTTCGTTGTGGTTTTAAATGCGGGGTCACGGGCAGCTGTGATTCCATAGAGTACCGTGCTCGCTCATGCAGAAACCAGTGCCCGTGGGAGAGCCGCTGATAGCGCATGTTGATACTGCTCCGGATCCACATCTTAAATCGGGGGGTGATCAGGGGTGGTTGGATTCACTGTGTTCTGGATCCAGTGACCTGTCTAGTTCACAGCTGGCGGCATTACGCGCCCTGTTGCTCGAATTTTCAGACGTTTTCAGCAAGCACAAGTATGATATTGGTTGCACTGACCTATTACGTCACCACATTGACACAGGTGACGCTGCCCCCATTCGGCAAAATCCCTTCCGGCTGAGCCCAGCCGAGAAGGAACATGTGCAATCAGCTGTTAATGACATGCTGTCTGCCGACATCATTTCGCCCTCATCCCGTCCATGGGGGCTCCCATCGTGCTTGTGAAAAAAACACGATGGGTCCCTGAGGTTTTGCGTTGATTTCCGTCGCCTTAATAAGATCTCTGTGGCTGACGCATATCCGCTCCCCAGGATGGACGAATCCTTGGATGATTTAGCGGGGGCACGGTATTTTTCCACATTGGACCTGCTATCGAGATTCTGGCAACTGCCCCTTGACGAGGTGTCGAAACCCAAGACCGCGTTTCGGACACCTGTGGGCCTATTTCAGTTCAATCGGTTGCTCATGGGACTCCATTCAGCTCCCGCAACGTTCCAGAGGTTAATGGAATTGGTTTTGTCTGGCCTTCAATGGGATACCTGTTTAATTTACCTGGATGACGTCATCATCTTCAGTAGAACGTTCAAGAAGCACCTCCAATGTTTGAGGGCAGTGTTCCTCAGGATGCGATCCGCCAAATTGAAGTTTAAGCCGCAAAAGTGCCACTTACTCCGGGAATCGGTACGGTACTTAGGGCACATCGTCGGCTGTTCGGGTATCTCTACTGATCCCGCTGAGACACATTGTGTCAGTTCTTGGCCGATGCCCACTTCGGTCAGCGAGGTCCGTAGTTTGGGTTTGCCTCCTATTACCGGCGTTTTGTCGAACAGTTTGCCACCATAGCCCAAACCCCTGCATGCTTTGACGGCATAAGGTGTGAAATTTCGCTGGGGGCCGGAGGAGGAAGCCGCTTTTCGCTCCCTTCGGGACGCCTTGGTGAGTGCTCCGCCCTTGTGTTACCCTGATTTCACCGAGCCGTTTTTGCTTGACACGGACGCCAGTAACACAGGCATTGGTGGAGTACTCTCACAGGTGATCGGGGGTGTCGAACGTGTTGTCGCCTACGGTAGCAGGGTTTTGTCGCCGGCGGAACAGAGGTACTGCGTGACCCGTCGCGAGTTACTGGCTATTGTTGTTTTTATCCAACAGTAAAGTCACGTAGGTAAAAAATGAAATAAAATTAATAAAAATAAAACAATAAAAATCACGACGTTTTGGAGGCAACAAAAGCTTCCGTCTTCAGGTGAAACCGTCACAGCAAAATATCTGTACCTTATATAGTGGTTAAGGGGAGAGGAGCCAGGAAGGGCAGCGGGGGAGGAGGAGTTGTGAAGTGGTCAATTACTGCTTTTGTTATACTGCTGGGTGGGTAAATGAATTAGATACGATTAAGCCGCTCTTTGTTATGCTGTTTGTGCGCAAGTCACTGTGGGATGAATGGACTCGTGGTCAGGGACGTGTTGCGCAAGTAACTGTGGATGTACATAATAGAAAAGGAGCGGAAATGCCCATGTTTATACCAGTGTTGGCTGACAATAAAGAGTACTGTTAAACGTTAGGGATATTAACACTCGGTGAAGTAAAATAGTGCCTGTCAGATAAGATGGTCCAAAAGTGTGTAATTAAATCTTTTTTGCATGGTTGATAACATCTTTCCAATGATTACTAGTAAAAAAAAAAGATTTTACTTCACCGAGTGTTAACATCCCTAACGTTTAACAGTACTCTTCATTGTCAGCCAACACTGGTATGAACATGGGCATTTCCGCTCCTTTTCTATTATGTACATCCACAGTTACTTGCGCAACACGTTCCTGACCACGAGTCCATTCATCCCACAGTGACTTGCGCACAAACAGCATAACAAAGAGCGGCTTAATCGTATCTAATTCATTTACCCACCCAGCAGTATAACAAAAGCAGTAATTGACCACTTCACAACTCCTCCTCCCCCGCTGCCCTTCCTGGCTCCTCCCCCCTTAACCACTATATAAGGTACAGATATTTTGCTGTGACGGTTTCACCTGAAGACGGAAGCTTGTGTTGCCTCCGAAACGTCGTGATTTTTATTTTTTATTTTTATTAATTTTACCTACGTGACTTTACCGAAAGAACTAAGAGTATGAATCCTTGCAGTCACGAAAGCTTCAAATCTAGAATTAATACCCTCTACGGGGAGGAATTTCACCTATCTGTTAGAATTTTTAACAGACAACGAGACAAGAAGTCACAGCTTCTAGAGACGCTGACCTTCCTCAAGAGATGCCGCGATAACAAGGTAATACCCATCGCTTTCACACTCACATCTGCTGCTGTGTCCTCACCGAACTCTAAACAAATTTTACTTAAAGCTAGCCTATCACTAATCTCGGAGAGAATAAGGTTACTCCGAGTTGAACTCGATAATTTAGACAAGACTCTCTTACAAACACATTTAATGTTAACACAAAAAATGTCCCCTTCTGATTGGAACCACGTTGACAACATGACTTCTGCTTCTGCTGACTCACTGTCAACCAAATGCAAAGCCAACCTGATTTCTAAATTCAACCTCCTATCTAAGAAGAAATCAGAGCCACAAATCACAAAGCTGGATGTCAACAAGACTGTTATTAATCAGAGTAACATACCAATTTCTGACAATCTGAAAACGGTACTGTCCAAAGGACTAAATTTCGCTGTCACCCCTAAATATATACCAGTAGAGGATGTCATTTCTCAGGTTGATGTTGCCCTCAGAGGCATAGGACACATTCATGCGGATGTAGCAAGAGCTGAAATAGCCACGATTCTTAAGAATGCTAAGAAACCCACTAGTAACATTAGCAAAAACGAACGCTCTGAACTCGCGAACTTTAAAAAGAGAGATGATATAGTCATCCTCTCGGCAGACAAAGGCAATGCCACGGTCATCATGGATAAAGAATCATACAACAACAAAATCCTGGACCTACTTAATGATGGTAGTTACTCCAAATGAAAAGCGATCCTACTAACAGCCTAACGACAAAAACCAACAGTATCATCACTAGTTCGACTTCCCTAATCGAACCAACTAAACGTCCCTCTCTAAAACCCTCGGCTGCTAGACCTCCCAGACTCTATGGTTGTTGTGTATGTACCCCCTTTTTATTTTTTTTAATATTATTTTTTTTTTAAGAATTATTCTGCCAACATAGATAATATCGTTTTTTTAATAGACGCGGCCACGTGGGAACGAACACGCCCCCACACTTCCACAGAGGCCCCCACACTTCCACAGATGCGCGCATACCTCATTTCAAAGGAGAGAGGACATGAAAGGGGGGCAATAAGGTAATAAAAAAAAACTCCCCTAAATTCACACAAGAGGAACAAGGGAGGGGGGAATTGCAGGCGGGGGGTTGCAGAACCAGGAGACACGGAGGAAGAGATAATTATATTCTTAACAAAGAACAGCATCGACGACAAAAAGCACAGATGGGTCTTTGAACCATGTTAAATACACAAGTTACCAACTTAACCATAAAGATTAAGCAAACAGTATCCATCCTCACTCCAATTGAAAACCAGACGACAATCTGAACCAGAATCGCGACCCATCATTGTTAATAAATACTGACATTATTTACCTTTAAAGAATATCTACACGGCCGGGCCGAAGCATCAAAGAATAATTATGGCATCGATTTCGCTCCAAAACAAAATTCCTAGCCGGGATATCAGATCAAATAATCACAAGAAGTCAAATAATAAGTACGGAATTAAAGTAGAAGAGAAATCAAGGGCGGAGAAGGCTCTCAAAATTAACCAAACACAACACCCATGGGAAGCGAGCAACACGGCCGCCTTTGTCTTTCCGAGAGGATCACGACACACAGGCACCAAGCCAGGAAATGACACCCATAAAGTTGGGGCAAGGGCTCAAAGGAAATTAACACACGCCTTCGAATAAATAAGCATGCGCCGGATGCTCCCACCGTGGAAACAACCGCCTTTGTCTCCCACAACACGGACAGCAAAAATTGCACACGCAGGAAATAACATTCCATGAGAGATCGGGTCACGATGAAACATCGTGAACACGTTTCGGCATAACCAAGCAGCAAATAAGTCGCATTTCAACTTCCAAACCAAACCAACTTAAGCTGTGTGAGACAAAGGATGTGATCCAGAGCAAGGGAGTGAATAGTTAAGCTCGCTTAACGCGTAGGTTTTCGCGACAAATATTATTCAGTAACAAAACATGGATTCGAATGTTTTTTTTTTAACTCAACGCGAATCATCGGTCTGGCTAATGGATAACTTCTGAAGCAGCCGACACGAGGCCCCCACCCCCTTTCTTCCAGAACGACACACACAGCTGTGTCTTCAAAGCTAATAAACACACGGACAAACACGCACGCGAAACACACGGACGACACACACACGGACGCAGATGGTCCACCCCACAGGAAGGTTTATGACACAGCTTGACAACTCGGAACCGAGTGGAATTTCCGATATAAACCGAAGGAAAATCCATACAACGGATCCAGGGCTCTGGCCCATCACAGTTCGTCAGGGGCTCTGGCCCCATCACAGATATCGTCCGGGCTTCGGCTCCAACACATATCATCCGGGCTACGAGCCCATCTTCGCTCCACCACAGATCTTCACGAGCTCCGGCCTACATCTCATCTCGTCTCCGGGCTAAGGCCCCACCAGAGTTCTCCAGGGCGACAACCATCTCTCCTCGTCGCCGCCAACGAAGAAGCTCCTGTCATTCAGAATGACGAGGTCGCGGAGTAGCGACGCGTAGCTACAAGCCGAGGTCTGCATCACCTGAGAAGAATCGCTACCCTGAGTCGCAGAGCTGCGAGTGAAGCCAACAAAGACGCCAACGTCCACCCTGCCACGAACGAAGCATCGCTCCTCGTCAGAGTGACGACCAGCGAACAACCCGCAGGAAAGGCGGAGATCGCTGAACGAGCGCCAACTTGCGCCACCTTGCGCCACCGTGCGCCACCGTGCACCACTTTGCGCTGAACGTGCGCCACCGTGCGCCACCGTGCGACATCGAGCGACACGAGCGACCGAGCATCTTCAAGGACAGCATCGTGCCAACTCGTCATCTAGCAGTAGAAAGAGAGAGCGCACGAGCAGCACCAAGCCCCCGGAACCATCAAGCGCCAAGCAAGCAAGTTTCTTCAAGGAACATCGTGCCAACGCCGCTCAATCCAGCAGTGGAGAGAGAGAGAGAGCAAAAGCCGAGCGACACGCCGAGCGAGGGAGCAGCAGGAGCTGTTCGTATCCTCCCACACCACACAAGCTAACGACACAATTAATATTACGAGGGGACAACGCACACACAGCACGCACACGAATAAGACTTTAAAAGAAAAACTGTCTTTTCGTTTCAAAAAGGGTTGCCATTTCGAGGTGGTGCGTTCAATATCAACTGATCGTGCAAAGCAGTTGCTGCCGTCGAGTTACATAAATGCATAAGAGTTTTCGTTATTCATATTGCATAATTGCATAATTTCGCAACTGCATAAGTTTTTGTCGTTCATATTAGTTAATTGCATAATCTTGCCCATGAATTATTGACGCATGTTTGACCTGCATGATAGAATGTCACGTGCTTGTTAGAATAAAATTGTTATCACAGAAGCATATCGAGTGTTCCTTCCAAGTCCATGCAAAACTGTCTTATTCTTGACAACTGTATCCTGTGATGAGATATGAAAATGGAGACCTAAAATATTATAACACACACTAGGATAATCGGTAAATGAATCTATGATAATCGTGTTATCCTGATTGATAACTCTGGATAAACGAAACTAAGCAAATTATCATAACTGCACACATTAACATAATCGCAAGCCTCCGCATAAATTACTACGATTATCATAATTTATGCATATAATCACACGCATTATCATAATTTATGCATATTAATACACACACTATCATAATTAATGCGAATTGCGCATTTTTCGGAAAATTATTAATTTTTATTATTTTCATCAAATTTCATAATCCAACACATACAACATAATGGGTGGCTCGTCCGGGATCTCTCGCAGACAGTGTTTTGCATGGATGATGGAATGAATCACTTCGTGTTAACCAGAATATCAGGATCGAACATTGCATGGTAATTGTGAACGGGCGGAAAACTAAAAAACGCCCTCTAAGGTTAAAACCCAGAATAGCAGGTTAAAACAGAGACAGTGGAATTAAGATAATATCGTATCAAACCAATTGCATCTCTGATAAATGGTGTTAGAGGTACGCACTCTGAATCGGAAATAACAGATAGCTCGAGTCAATTGACTACACTCTGTGAGATAATTGTTTTATATGCACTCTGAAAAGAAATGTCAAAGTAACTTCCGCCATACCTAAGATGCTAGGATTAAGAATAATTTTTGAATGGGTTACGGGATACGGGGAGCTCGTATTTAAACGTACCGACCAATCTGTTACAAAGCAGTACAGTCAGAGAGACATATGGGAAGGGAGCTGTATCGATAACACGAACACACCTCGGGGGAAACTAATTGACTGGATAAAATGTAACGAAGGCGAACACGATGTAAAAACTGCAGGAAAGGCAGGACAGGACTCATTCCTTTCACACAGGCATACAGACAGGGATTGTGGAATGAGGAAAAATTTGGAAAGGAAACGGGAGAGAAATCAGTACTCGCGACACCAGCGAAACTCACAGACGTTGATCCGCAGAATAAATATGGAAGTAACAGTAAATCACACTCTTGGGTACGTGGACAGAGTCCAGGGATGATCGCACAAAAATTATGGATATCGAACAAAAAATCCTTGACAAAGGGAAACCCTCACAATTCGAGAGAGGGAGGAAAAATGTTAAAGTAAAGTCGACAGGACATGCTCCACTAAGGGCAGAGGCAAAAACTGAAGGGAAATGGCAACACGCCCGACACAGCACAGACCAAAGTGACAGATTGCCTGATGATAACTTGTTGGATGATGACGCTGTCGGCGATCAACTTTCGGAATACCTATTCACCAGTAAAACCCTTAAATTGATGGACAAGGCTCTAGTCAGAATTCCCGATTTTGACCCCCACAATAAGACTATGGATATCCACACACATATCGCAACCGTAGAAGAGGAGGCAATGATTAGAGGGCTGAGGAGACGGGATGAAAAAGCGAGTTTGTTGAAACGGACCTTACATAAAGAATCTATTCCATGGGTAAAGTCACTACCACACAAGGTTAGAAATGATTTTAAACAATTGAGCCTGGCAGTGATTCGGAAGTTTGGAGAATATTCGACACTCACTGAGGGGTTTTATGCTGTAAAATCGATGACCCAGGGCATGGACCAAGATCCACGTGACTACCTCGTCCAATTTAAAAGAGCGTATTACGCAGGCGATGTGAATCAATACCACGAAGGAGATAAAATGTTCAAAATTATGTTTTTTGAATCCTTGAGCCCAGAGATTACAGAAAGGGTGAGAATGGTTTTGAATCCAGAAACCGCATCCTTACGCCGCATAGAGAGCAAGGCGTACATGGCATGGTTATACAGAGCTAAGAATCATAATTCGGATCCAGAACACAGGGAGAGGGATGAGGAACCCAGCCTCTCAGAGAGGAATAAAAATCACCGAGCAGTCCCACAATGCAGGACAGAGCAGAAACGCACGCACCCATGGCAAAATAACCCAGAGAGAGGTTGGCACGAGAATGAGAGCGGCACAAAGCCGAACATTCAGGAGAATCGCAGGAGGGGGAGGTTCAGAATAGAACCATACCAACACCCCATGCCACGACACACACAAGATCAAAATTACCCACAAAGATGGCGAGGTAACAATCCAGGAAAAATTTGGCACCCAAATGGGAGAAATACTGGGCTAAAAATGTACGAGAATCGCAGGAGGGAGAGGTTCAGAGCAGAACCATATCAACACCCCATCCCACGACACACGCAAGGTTCAAATTACGCACAGAGATGGGAAGATAACCACCTAGCGGGAAGGTGTTACACAGACCGCGGAGGTATGGATGCGAACATTCAGGAGAATCGCAGGATGGGAGGTCAAACACAATCGATCCAATTCCGACCAATTCCTCCACCGGCTATACCAGGAGGGAATAGAGGAATAACACAGAATGCGGTCCAAATACGTGATGAACCATCCACAGTGAGTGCGAGCGAGCGGCCAACACGCGCCCACCCGCCGAGGTGTTAAACCCTGAGCAGGCTGCAAGTGACAGGGCTGAATGGAAGAGTGATCGGACGGTGGATAGCAGACAGCAGAGACAAAGAGAGAACACAGAGACACGCCCTGAGGAGCGCAGGCGTGAGCCTTTGAATGGAAAATATCCAAGGGAAACCAAAAATTACGTGGATCGGAGTGCTAAAATGGAGACGAATGTCCATGACGTATCGGGAATGGTGTTGAAATCCAACACACTCGTAAAAACAAAGAGGGCAACATTACGAAGGACAGAATTAAATCGACACACTGACTCGGCAAATGTGCATGTAATCGCAGAGAGAGCGAATGCCACGAACCAAGTGTCAAAGTGGGTCGTGTGCGCGAATTCTGGTTACGTGCAGCACAATTTTTCACCACACACTCCCACGACGCGAGAGAGTGAGAGAGGAAACTACAAAAACGAACCCGAAAACCGTGATCAAATTATCAAAGTGATAAGTGGTAAACCAGGCAACATGAGGAAGGTAACGCATAAATGCGTTCGAAACCGCTACCTAGCGTTTCCCAGGATTTAACAAAAACAAAAATGAATGTTCGTCAGAGTTATGATGTATGAGAACCGATGTAACGCAATATCGATGTTAACGTGTGTTATTTTCTTTGCTTAATTCAAATGTAACCAGGATTTAACAAAAACAAAAATGAATATTCGCCGGAGTTATGATGTATGAGAACCGATGTAACGCAATATCAATGTTAACATGTTGTTATTTTCTTTGCTTATTTCAGATGTAACCAGGTTAAGATTGTAATACGTGCACGCGCGTCGTAAGAAATAACCGCCGAGAGTAAGGGCGGCTGATGGGATGCATGACATAAAAAGGGGGCATTACTTTGTTTGAAAATTCGCCAGTGGCCAAATCGACCCCTGATAATTTTCAAAAGGGCGGACTGTTGTGTATGTACCCCCTTTTTATTTTTTTTAATATTATTTTTTTTTTAAGAATTATTCTGCCAACATAGATAATATCGTTTTTTTTAATAGACGCGGCCACGTGGGAACGAACACGCCCCCACACTTCCACAGAGGCCCCCACACTTCCACAGATGCGCGCATACCTCATTTCAAAGGAGAGAGGACATGAAAGGGGGGCAATAAGGTAATAAAAAAAAACTCCCTAAATTCACACAAGAGGAACAAGGGAGGGGGGGAATTGCAGGCGGGGGGTTGCAGAACCAGGAGACACGGAGGAAGAGATAATTATATTCTTAACAAAGAAACAGCATCGACGACAAAAAGCACAGATGGGTCTTTGAACCATGTTAAATACACAAGTTACCAACTTAACCATAAAGATTAAGCAAACAGTATCCATCCTCACTCCAATTGAAAACCAGACGACAATCTGAACCAGAATCGCGACCCATCATTGTTAATAAATACTGACATTATTTACCTTTAAAGAATATCTACACGGCCGGGCCGAAGCATCAAAGAATAATTATGGCATCGATTTCGCTCCAAAACAAAATTCCTAGCCGGGATATCAGATCAAATAATCACAAGAAGTCAAATAATAAGTACGGAATTAAAGTAGAAGAGAAATCAAGGGCGGAGAAGGCTCTCAAAATTAACCAAACACAACACCCATGGGAAGCGAGCAACACGGCCGCCTTTGTCTTTCCGAGAGGATCACGACACACAGGCACCAAGCAGGAAATGACACCCATAAAGTTGGGGCAAGGGCTCAAAGGAAATTAACACACGCCTTCGAATAAATAAGCATCGCCGGATGCTCCCACCGTGGAAACAACCGCCTTTGTCTCCCACAACACGGACAGCAAAAATTGCACAGCAGGAAATACATTCCATGAGAGATCGGGTCACGATGACATCGTGAACACGTTTCGGCATAACCAAGCAGCAAATAAGTCGCATTTCAACTTCCAAACCAAACCACTTAAGCTGTGTGAGACAAAGGATGTGATCCCAGAGCAAGGAGTGAATAGTTAAGCTCGCTTAACGCGTAGGTTTTCGCGACAAATATTATTCAGTAACAAAACATGGATTCGAATGTTTTTTTTTTAACTCAACGCGAATCATCGGTCTGGCTAATGGATAACTTCTGAAGCAGCCGACACGAGGCCCCCACCCCCTTTCTTCCAGAACGACACACACAGCTGTGTCTTCAAAGCTAATAAACACACGGACAAACACGCACGCGAAACCACACGGACAACACACGGACGCGATGGCACCCCACGGAAGGATGACACAGCTTGAACACCGGACGAGTGGTTTCCATACCAAGGAAATCATACAATGATCACAGGGCTCTGGCCCATCACAGTATCGTCAGGGGCTCTGGCCCCATCACAGATATCGTCGGGCTTCGGCTCCAACACACATATCATCCGGGCTACGAGCCATCTTCGGCTCCACCACAGATCTTCACGAGCTCCGGCCTACATCTCATCTCGTCTCCGGGCTAAGGCCCCACCAGAGTTCTCCAGGGCGACAACCATCTCTCCTCGTCGCCGCCAACGAAGAAGCTCCTGTCATTCAGAATGACGAGGGTCGCGGAGTAGCGACGCGTAGCTACAAGCCGAGGTCTGCACACCTGAGAAGAATCGCTACCCTGAGTCGCAGAGCTGCGAGTGAAGCCAACAAAGACGCCAACGTCCACCCTGCCACGAACGAAGCATCGCTCCTCGTCAGAGTGACGACCAGCGAACAACCCGCAGGAAAGGCGGAGATCGCTGAACGAGCGCCAACTTGCGCCACCTTGCGCCACCGTGCGCCACCGTGCACCACTTTGCGCTGAACGTGCGCCACCGTGCGCCACCGTGCGACACGAGCGACACGAGCGACCGAGCATCTTCAAGGACAGCATCGTGCCAACTCGTCATCTAGCAGTAGAAAGAGAGAGCGCACGAGCAGCACCAAGCCCCCGGAACCATCAAGCGCCAAGCAAGCAAGTTTCTTCAAGGAACATCGTGCCAACGCCGCTCAATCCAGCAGTGGAGAGAGAGAGAGAGAGCAAAAGCCGAGCGACACGCCGAGCGAGGGAGCAGCAGGAGCTGTTCGTATCCTCCCACACCACACAAGCTAACGACACAATTAATATTACGAGGGGACAACGCACACACAGCACGCACACGAATAAGACTTTAAAAGAAAAACTGTCTTTTCGTTTCAAAAAGGGTTGCCATTTCGAGGTGGTGCGTTCAATATCAACTGATCGTGCAAAGCAGTTGCTGCCGTCGAGTTACATAAATGCATAAGAGTTTTCGTTATTCATATTGCATAATTGCATAATTTCGCAACTGCATAAGTTTTTGTCGTTCATATTAGTTAATTGCATAATCTTGCCCATGAATTATTGACGCATGTTTGACCTGCATGATAGAATGTCACGTGCTTGTTAGAATAAAATTGTTATCACAGAAGCATATCGAGTGTTCCTTCCAAGTCCATGCAAAACTGTCTTATTCTTGACAACTGTATCCTGTGATGAGATATGAAAATGGAGACCTAAAATATTATAACACACACTAGGATAATCGGTAAATGAATCTATGATAATCGTGTTATCCTGATTGATAACTCTGGATAAACGAAACTAAGCAAATTATCATAACTGCACACATTAACATAATCGCAAGCCTCCGCATAAATTACTACGATTATCATAATTTATGCATATAATCACACGCATTATCATAATTTATGCATATTAATACACACACTATCATAATTAATGCGATTGCGCATTTTTCGGAAAATTATTAATTTTTATTATTTTCATCAAAATTTCATAATCCCGACACATACAACATAATGGGTGGCTCGTCCGGGATCTCTCGCAGACAGTGTTTTGCATGGATGATGGAATGAATCACTTCGTGTTAACCAGAATATCAGGATCGAACATTGCATGGTAATTGTGAACGGGCGGAAAACTAAAAAACGCCCTCTAAGGTTAAAACCCAGAATAGCAGGTTAAAACAGAGACAGTGGAATTAAGATAATATCGTATCAAACCAATTGCATCATCTGATAAATGGTGTTAGAGGTACGCACTCTGAATCGGAAAATAACAGATAGCTCGAGTCAAATTGACTAAACTCTGTGAGATAATTGTTTTATATGCACTCTGAAAAGAAATGTCAAAGTAACTTCCGCCATACCTAGATGCTAGGATTAAGAATAATTTTTGAATGGGTTACGGGATACGGGGAGCTCGTATTTAAACGTACCCGACCAATCTGTTACAAAGCAGTACAGTCAGAGAGACATATGGGAAGGGAGCTGTATCGATAACACGAACACACTCGGGGAAACTAATTGACTGGATAAAATGTAACGAAGGCGAACACCGATGTAAAAACTGCAGGAAAGGCAGGACAGGACTCATTCCTTTTCACACAGGCATACAGACAGGGATTGTGGAATGAGGAAAAATTTG
>NW_024705723.1:7500-26148 GCF_018977255.1 Callorhinchus milii | reverse complement strand
CACACGCACACAGACTCACACACAGACACGCACACACACGCACACAGACAGATGCAAACACACACAGACATAACCAGACGCAGTCACACGCAGACAGACAGACAGACAGCACAGACACACGCACACACACAGACGCAGTCGCACGCGCGCCCGCGCGCAGACACGAGCAGGAACCCGCGTGACGGATCGCTTTCCGGGGAGTAATAAACGAGGGGGTGAGCGTGAGAGAGGGGGAGAGATAATAATAATAATAATAATTAGTAAATAAATAAATACTAATAAATGAGCCGCTCGACCCCAGGCCGCGCGAGAGAGTTTGCGGGGACGTCGCTCGCTGCGGTCGGCCCACAAAGCGCACGGTCGCCAGGACCTGTCGGGGTGTTCCCCTG
The DNA here is from genome assembly GCF_018977255.1 of Callorhinchus milii. Classification (NCBI taxonomy): domain Eukaryota; kingdom Metazoa; phylum Chordata; class Chondrichthyes; order Chimaeriformes; family Callorhinchidae; genus Callorhinchus; species Callorhinchus milii. Next base: position 25,759 of record NW_024705723.1, on the reverse strand, counting down.
TAAGCGCTTTGAGACGTCTCGGAAGACGCATCGAACGCAAAGATGATTATAGTTATCATTGCTGCTCCTTTGCTCCTCTCTCACTCACTCTCTCACTCTCTCTCTCTCCCCCTCTCTCCCTACCCCCCTCCCTCTCCCTCCCCTCTCTCACTCTCATCCCCTCTCTCCCCCTCACCCTCCCTCCCGCTCACTCTCTCTCTCTCTCTCTCATCCCCTCTCTCTCCCCCTCTCACTCTCTCCCCCTCGACCTCCCCCCTCCCCCTCCTCCCCACCTCTCCCCTTTCCTCCCCTCTTCCTCCCTCCCCTCTCTCTCCCCTCTCTCTCTTCTCCCCTCTCTCTCCCCCTCTCTCTTCTCCCTCCCCTTCTCTCCCCCCTCTCTCTCTCCCCTCTCTTTCTCCCTCCCCTCTCTCTCTCCCACCCCTCTCTCTCCACCCCCTCTCTCTTTCTCCCTCCCCTCTCTCTCCCCCCTCTCTCTCTCACCCCCTCTCTTTCTCCCTCCCCCTCTCTCTCTCCACCCCTCTCTCTCTCCCCTCTTCTCTTTCTCCCTCCCCTCTCTCTCTCGCCCCCCCTCTCTCTCCCCCTCTCTCTTTCTCCCCCTCTCCCTCCCGCTCTCTCCCCCCTCTCTCTCTCCCCCTCTCTCCCTCCCCCCTCCACCTCTCCCTCTCTTGTCTCCCTCCCCCACACCCCGGCTCCCCCCGCCCCGCCCCGCGCTCTCTCTCTCTCTCTCTCTGTCAGGTGGTGAAGTTGAAAGGACAGGTCCTGTCGGTGATGTTCCGGTTTCACCCAAGAGCCGAGAGTGGGGACTGTGGAACAGCGTCACCTCCAGAATCCTTACTCCGCGACATCGAGAACATCGTGTGCACAAACACCAATGTCAAGTGGGTCTCCGAGCGCCCCCCACCCCCCCTCAGCCCCCACCCACCGCCACGCCCCTCACCCCACCACCCCACCCACCACCCCCCACCCCCCAGCCCCTCACCCCCCACCCCCACCCCCCCCACCCCTCACACCCCCACCCACCCCACCCCACCGACCCCCCTCACCCCCACCGCCCCTCACCCCAACCCCCCACCACCCCCCACCGCCCCCCACCTCAACCCCCACCCCCACCCACCCCCCCTCCCCCCACCCCCCCCTCACCCCCAACCCCCCACCTCCACCCCACCACCCCCTCACCCCACCCCACCCACCCCCCACCCCACCCACCCCCCACCCCACCCCCACCCACCGCCCCCTCACCCCCACCGCCCCTCACCCCCACCCCACCGCCCCTCACCCCCAACCCCCACCCCCACCACCACCCCTCACCCCAACCCCCACCCCACCCCATCACCCCTCACCCCACCGCCCCCACCCCCCGCACACCGCCCCCCACCCCCCCACCCCACCGCCCCCTCCCCCCCACCCCCTCACCCCCCCACCCCCACACTCGTGTGTGTGTCTGTGTGTGCGTGTGTGTGCGTGTGCGTGTGTCTGCGTGTGTGCGTGTGTCTGCGTGTGTGTGCGTGTGTCTGCGGTGTGTGTGTGCGTGTGTCTGTGTGTGCGTGTGTCTGCGTGTGTGTGCGTGTGTCTGCGTGTGTGTGCGTGTGTCTGTGTGTGCGTGTGTGTGCGTGTGTCTGTGTGTGCGTATGTCTGCGTGTGCGTGTGTCTGCGTGTGCGTGTGCGGTCCCAGAGCGGCACCGCCACCGCGGCCGCGGAGCAGCAGTCGCTGACCCTGATCAGGAGACTCGTGGCCGTGGCCGTCTCCTGCATCACGTACCTCCGAGGGCTGTTCCCCGAACGCGCCTCCGGGACGCGGTACCTGGAAGGTAACGGCCGACGGCGATCGATAACGACGACGATACTAATAATACTAATAATAATAATAAATAATAATAATAGTAATATTAATATTAATAATGTCACTCACACACACACGAAAAAAAAACCCGAATCGCTGACCGAGGCACCGCCGCGAGAACCGGTTGGCGACGGCGCCTTTTCGGGTTCGGGAGGACCGTCCCCGAGGTCCGGGGGTGGGGGGGGGGGAGATAGGGGAGGGCAAGGGTGTGGGGGGGGGGGGGCGGCCGATGGCACGGCCCGAAGAGGAGGGGAGGGGGGTCTCGAGGCCGGGGACTCGGCAGGAGGCTCAGGAGGGGGGCCCGAGGCGGAGTGACCGGCGGGCGGGTGGAGGGGTTGTTCCAGAGGTTTGTGGGGCAGAGCGGCTGAAGGCTCTCTCTCCGGCCAATGGTGGGTGGGCGCGGGGGGGTTAGGAGAGTGGCAGAGGTGGTGGGGTGGGGTGGGAGGGGGATCAGGAGGGAACGGGGGGGGGGTTTGGGAGGGGGGTCAGGAGGGAACGGGGGGGTTTGGGAGGGGGTCACTACAGCAGCCAGTCACTACAGCAGCCAGTCACTACAGCAGCAAATCACTGCAGCAGCCAGTCACTACAGCAGCCAGTCACTACTCACTACAGCAGCCGGTCACTACAGAAGCCGGTCACTACAGCAGCAAATCACTGCAGCAGCCAGTCACTACAGCAGCCAGTCACTACTCACTACAGCAGCCAGTCACTACAGCAGCCAGCGCACTGCTGCAACCAGCGCACTGCAGCAGCCAGTCACTACAGCAGCCAGCGCACTACAGCAGCCAGTCACTACAGCACAATGGAGCAACAAGCGCACTACAACAGCCAGTCACTACAGCAGCCGGTCACTACAGCACACTGGAGCAACAAGCGCACTACAGCAGCCAGTCACTACAGCAGCCGGTCACTACAGCAGCCGGTCACTACAGCAGCCAGCGCACTGCAGCAGCCGGTCACTGCAGCAGCCGGTCACTACAGCAGCCGGTTACTACAGCAGCCGGTCACTACAGCAGTCAGCGCACTACAGCAGTCAGTCACTGCAGCAGCCAGTCACTACAGCAGCCAGCGCACTGGAGCAACAAGCGCACTACAGCAGCCAGTCACTACAGCAGCCAGTCACTAAAGCAGCCAGTCACTACAGCAGCCAGTCACTAAAGCAGCCAGTCACTACAGCAGCCAGCGCACTACAAAAGCCAGTCACGACAGCAGCCGTTCACGGCAGCAGCCGTTCACTGCAGCAGCCAGTCACTACAGCAGCCAGTCACTACAGCAGCCAGCGCACTGCTGCAACCAGCGCACTGCAGCAGCCAGTCACTACAGCAGCCAGCGCACTACAGCAGCCAGTCACTACAGCAGCCGGTCAGTACAGCAGCCAGTCACTGCGGCAGCCACTGCACTACAGCAGCCAGTCACTACAGCAGCCGGTCACTACAGCAGCCAGCGCACTACAGCAGCCAGTCACTACAGCAGCCAGTCACTACAGCAGCCAGTCACTAGAGCAGCTAGTCACTACAGCAGCCGGTCACTGCAGCAGCCGGTCACTACTGCAGCCGGTCACTACAGCAGCCAGCGCACTACAGCAGCCGGTCACTACAGCAGCCAGTCACTACAGCAGCCAGTCACTACAGCAGCCAGTCACTACAGCAGCCAGTCACTACAGCAGCCGGTCACTACAGCAGCCAGCGCACTGGAGCAACCAGCGCACTACATCAGCCGGTCACTGCAGCAACCGGTCACTACAGCAGCCAGCGCACTACAGCAGCCGGTCACTACAGCAGCTGGTCACTGCAGCAGCCGGTCACTGCAGCAGCCGGTCACTACAGCAGCCGGTCACTACTGCAGCCGGTCACTACAGCAGCCAGCGCACTACAGCAGCCGGTCACTACAGCAGCCAGCGCACTACAGCAGCCAGCGCACTGCAGCAGCCAGTCACTACAGCAGCCAGTCACTACAGCAGCCGGTCACTACTCACTACAGCAGCCGTTCACTGCAGCAGCCGTTCACTGCAGCAGCCGTTCACTGCAGCAGCCGGTCACTACAGCAGCCGGTCACTACAGCAGCCGGTCACTACAGCAGCCGGTCACTACAGCAGCCGGTCACTACAGCAGCCGGTCACTACAGCAGCCAGTCACTGCGGCAGCCACTGCACTGCAGCAGCCGGTCACTGCAGCAGCCGGTCACTGCAGCAGCCGGTCACTACAGCAGCCAGCGCACTGGAGCAACCAGCGCACTACAGCAGCAGGTCACTGCAGCAGCCGGTCACTACAGCAGCCAGTCACTACAGCTGCCAGCGCACTACAGCAGCCAGTCACTTCAGCAGCCAGTCACTACAGCAGCCGGTCACTACAGCAGCCGGTCACTACAGCAGCCGGTCACTACAGCAGCCGGTCGCTACAGCAGCCAGTCACTACAGCAGCCAGCGCACTGCAGCAGCCGGTCACTACAGCAGCCAGCGCACTGCAGCAGCCGGTCACTACAGCAGCCGGTCACTGCAGCAGCCGGTCACTGCAGCAGCCGGTCACTACAGCAGCCGGTCACTACTGCAGCCGGTCACTACAGCAGCCAGCGCACTACAGCAGCCGGTCACTACAGCAGCCAGCGCACTGCAGCAGCCAGCGCACTACAGCAGCCGGTCACTGCAGCAGCCGGTCACTACAGCAGCCAGTCACTACAGCAGCGCAGCAGCCGGTCACTGCAGCAGCCGGTCACTACAGCAGCCGTCACTACAGCAGCCCGTCACTACAGCACCAGTCACTACAGCAGCCAGTCACTACAGCAGCCGGTCACTACAGCAGCCGGTCACTACAGCAGCCGGTCACTACAGCAGCCAGCACTGGACAACCAGCAGCCGGTCACTACAGCAGCCAGCGCACTACAGCAGCCAGTCACTACAGCAGCCAGCGCACTACAGCAGCCAGTCACTACAGCAGCCGGTCACTACAGCAGCCGGTCACTACAGCAGCCGGTCACTACAGCAGCCAGCGCACTGGAGCAACCAGCGCACTACAGCAGCCGGTCACTACAGCAGCCGGTCACTACAGCAGCCAGTCACTACAGCAGCCAGCGCACTACAGCAGCCAGTCCACTACAGCAGCCGGTCACTACAGCAGCCGGTCACTACAGCAGCCGGTCACTACAGCAGCCGGTCACTACAGCAGCCGGTCACTACAGCAGCCAGCGCACTACAGCAGCCGGTCACTACAGCAGCCGGCACAGCAGCAGCCGGTCACTGCAGCAGCCGGTCACTACAGCAGCCGGTCACTACTGCAGCCGGTCACTACAGCAGCCAGCGCACTACAGCAGCCGGTCACTACTGCAGCAGCCCAGTCACTAGCAGCCGGTCACTACAGCAGCCAGTCACTACAGCAGCCAGTCACTACAGCAGCCAGTCACTGCGGCAGCCACTGGACTACAGCAGCCAGTCACCGCCCCCCCACCCCAACCGCCCCCTCACCCTCTCACCCCCCCACCCCCACCGCTCCCTCACCCCCTACCCCCACCGCCCCTCACCCCCCACCCCCACCGCCCCCCCCCCCCACCGCCCCTCACCCCCTCACCGCCCCCCCACCCCCACCCCCCTCACCCCACCGCCCCCACCCCCACCCCCACCCCCCTCACCCCCACCGCCCCTCACCCCCACCGCCCCCACCCCCACCCCCACCGCCCCCCCCACCCCCACCGCCCCTCACCCCTCACCGCCCCCTCCACCCACCCACCCCCACCGCCCCCTCACCCCCACTGCCCCCACCGCCGTCTCACCCCCACCCACCGCCCCCCCACCCCCCACCGCCCCTCACCCCCTCACCGCCCCCTCACCCCCCCCACCCCCACCCCACGCCCCCTCACCCCCACCGCCCCCTCACCCCCACCCCCACCCGCCCCCTCACCCCCACCCCACCCCACCGCACCCTCACCCCCTCACACCCCACCCCTCTCCTCTCCCCCGCCCCCCCTCTCCCCCCCCCCCCTCTCTCTCTCTCTCCCCCCCCCCCTCTCCCCCCCCCTCTCCCTGGGCGGCCCGAGGCGGGGGGGTGTCGGGGGGGTCCGAGCCTTCTGTCCGCCGGAGCGCGCGCGTCGTTTTCTTTTACAAAAAAAAGGGGAAAAAGAGAGAGAGAGAGAGAGACACCGACGGTGTAAATGTACAGAGACCAAACAGATGTCTGTAAATGTATTGATCTGTTCTGTGTTTTTTCGTAAAAAGTTTTTGAAGCGGCGAAACTTGTGGCGCAAACCCGCGTGTGGTTTTCCTCGGGTACGTGGCGGTGGGGGGGGGCGGGGGGGGGGCGCCGCGCACAGTCACTACACCCGGTGCGGCGCTTCCGAGGCGCCGCCGCTGCCGCGGTCCACGTGCGACGGTTGTCATCATAATCCATAACAGCACATAATGCCAACGGTCTCGGAATAATCCCACAATGTAACACACAATACTAATGCAATAATAATCCCTAATATAATACATTGAAATACTAATAATACAATAATATACTAATATACTGATAAACTATTGATATAATAATATACTGATATAGTAATATACTAATACAATGATATACTAATATACAATACAGTAATATAGTAATACAATTATATACTAATATACAATACAGTAATATAGTAATGTAATGATATACTAATGTACAATACAGTAATATAGTAATACAATGATATACTAATGTACAATACAGTAATATAGTAATACAATGATATACTAATGTACAATACAGTAATATAGTAATACAATGATATACTAATGTACAATACAGTAATATAGTAATGTAATGATATACTAATGTACAATACAGTAATATAGTAATACAATGATATACTAATATACAATACAGTAATATAGTAATGTAATGATATACTAATGTACAATACAGTAATATAGTAATGTAATGATATACTAATGTATAATACAGTAATATAGTAATACAATGATATACTAATGTACAATACAGTAATATAGTAATACAATGATATACTAATGTACAATACAGTAATATAGTAAAACAATGATATACTAATGTACAATACAGTAATATAGTAATGTAATGATATACTAATGTACAATACAGTAATATAGTAATGTAATGATATACTAATGTACAATACAGTAATATAGTAATACAATCATATACTAATGTACAATACAGTAATATAGTAATACAATGATATACTAATATACAATACAGTAATATAGTAATGTAATGATATACTAATGTACAATACAGTAATATAGTAATGTAATGATATACTAATGTACAATACAGTAATATAGTAATGTAATGATATACTAATGTACAATACAGTAATATAGTAATGTAATGATATACTAATGTACAATACAGTAATATAGTAATACAATGATATACTAATGTACAATACAGTAATATATTAATACAATGATATACTAATGTACAATACAGTAATTTAGTAATGTAACGATATACTAATGTACAATACAGTAATATAGTAATACAATGATATACTAATGTACAATACAGTAATATAGTAATACAATGATATACTAATGTACAATACAGTAATATAGTAATACAATGATATACTAATGTACAATACAGTAATATAGTAATACAATGATATACTAATGTACAATACAGTAATATAGTAAAACAATGATATACTAATGTACAATACAGTAATATAGTAATGTAATGATATACTAATGTACAATACAGTAATATAGTAATGTAATGATATACTAATGTACAATACAGTAATATAGTAATACAATGATATACTAATGTACAATACAGTAATATAGTAATACAATGATATACTAATATACAATACAGTAATATAGTAATGTAATGATATACTAATGTACAATACAGTAATATAGTAATGTAATGATATACTAATGTACAATACAGTAATATAGTAATGTAATGATATACTAATGTACAATACAGTAATATAGTAATGTAATGATATACTAATGTACAATACAGTAATATAGTAATACAATGATATACTAATGTACAATACAGTAATATAGTAATACAATGATATACTAATGTACAATACAGTAATTTAGTAATGTAACGATATACTAATGTACAATACAGTAATATAGTAATACAATGATATACTAATGTACAATACAGTAATATAGTAATACAATGATATACTAATGTACAATACAGTAATATAGTAATACAATGATATACTAATGTACAATACAGTAATATAGTAATACAATGATATACTAATGTACAATACAGTAATATAGTAATGTAATGATATACTAATGTACAATACAGTAATATAGTAATGTAATGATATACTAATGTACAATACAGTAATATAGTAATGTAATGATATACTAATATACAATACAGTAATATAGTAATACAATGATATACTAATGTACAATACAGTAATATAGTAATGTAATGATATACTAATGTACAATACAGTAATATAGTAATGTAATGATATACTAATGTACAATACAGTAATATAGTAATGTAATGATATACTAATGTACAATACAGTAATATAGTAATGTAATGATATACTAATCTACAATACAGTAATATAGTAATGTAATGATATACTAATATACAATACAGTAATATAGTAATGTAATGATATACTGATATACAATACAGTAATATAGTAATGTAATGATATACTAATGTACAATACAGTAATATAGTAATACAATGATATACTAATATCCAATATAGTAATATAGTAATGTAATGATATACTAATGTACAATACAGTAATATAGTAATACAATGATATACTAATATACAATACAGTAATATAGTAATACAATCATATACTAATGTATATAATATAGTAATGTAATGATATACTAATATACAATATAGTAATATAGTAATGTATTGATATACTAATATACAATACAGTAATATAGTAATGTAATGATATACTAATGTACAATACAGTAATATAGTAATACAATGATATACTAATGTACAATACAGTAATATAGTAATACAATGATATACTAATATACAATACAGTAATATAGTAATGTAATGATATACTAATGTACAATACAGTAATATAGTAATAGAATGATATACTAATGTATAATACAGTAATATAGTAATACAATGATATACTAATGTACAATACAGTAATATAGTAATACAATGATATACTAATGTACAATACAGTAATATAGTAAAACAATGATATACTAATGTACAATACAGTAATATAGTAATACAATGATATACTAATATACAATACAGTAATATAGTAATACAATGATATACTAATGTACAATACAGTAATATAGTAATGTAATGATATACTAATGTACAATACAGTAATATAGTAATACAATGATATACTAATATACAATACAGTAATATAGTAACGTAATGATATACTAATGTACAATACAGTAATATAGTAATGTAATGATATACTAATGTACAATACAGTAATATAGTAATACAATGATATACTAATGTACAATACAGTAATATAGTAATACAATGATATACTAATATACAATACAGTAATATAGTAATACAATGATATACTAATGTACAATACAGTAATATAGTAATGTAATGATATACTAATGTACAATACAGTAATATAGTAATACAATGATATACTAATATACAATACAGTAATATAGTAATGTAATGATATACTAATGTACAATACAGTAATATAGTAATGTAATGATATACTAATGTACAATACAGTAATATAGTAATACAATGATATACTAATGTACAATACAGTAATATAGTAATGTAATGATATACTAATGTACAATACAGTAATATAGTAATACAATGATATACTAATGTACAATACAGTAATATAGTAATACAATGATATACTAATGTACAATACAGTAATATAGTAATGTAATGATATACTAATGTACAATACAGTAATATAGTAATACAATGATATACTAATGTACAATACAGTAATATAGTAATACAATGATATACTAATGTACAATACAGTAATATAGTAATGTAATGATATACTAATGTACAATACAGTAATATAGTAATACAATGATATACTAATGTACAATACAGTAATATAGTAATACAATGATATACTAATATACAATACAGTAATATAGTAATGTAATGATATACTAATGTACAATACAGTAATATAGTAATGTAATGATATACTAATGTACAATACAGTAATATAGTAATGTAATGATATACTAATGTACAATACAGTAATATAGTAATACAATGATATACTAATGTACAATACAGTAATATAGTAATACAATGATATACTAATGTACAATACAGTAATATAGTAATGTAATGATATACTAATGTACAATACAGTAATATAGTAATACAATGATATACTAATGTACAATACAGTAATATAGTAATACAATGATATACTAATGTACAATACAGTAATATAGTAATGTAATGATATACTAATGTACAATACAGTAATATAGTAATACAATGATATACTAATGTACAATACAGTAATATAGTAATACAATGATATACTAATGTACAATACAGTAATATAGTAATGTAATGATATACTAATGTACAATACAGTAATATAGTAATGTAATGATATACTAATGTACAATACAGTAATATAGTAATGTAATGATATACTAATGTACAATACAGTAATATAGTAATACAATGATATACTAATGTACAATACAGTAATATAGTAATGTAATGATATACTAATGTACAATACAGTAATATAGTAATGTAATGATATACTAATGTACAATACAGTAATATAGTAATGTAATGATATACTAATATACAATACAGTAATATAGTAATGTAATGATATACTAATGTACAATACAGTAATATAGTAATGTAATGATATACTAATGTACAATACAGTAATATAGTAATACAATGATATACTAATATACAATACAGTAATATAGTAATGTAATGATATACTAATGTACAATACAGTAATATAGTAATACAATCATATACTAATATACAATACAGTAATATAGTAATACAATCATATACTAATGTATATAATATAGTAATGTAATTATATACTAATATACAATATAGTAATATAGTAATGTAATGATATACTAATATACAATACAGTAATATAGTAATGTAATGATATACTAATGTACAATACAGTAATATAGTAATACAATGATATACTAATGTACAATACAGTAATATAGTAATACAATGATATACTAATGTACAATACAGTAATATAGTAATACAATGATATACTAATGTACAATACAGTAATATAGTAATGTAATGATATACTAATGTACAATACAGTAATATAGTAATGTAATGATATACTAATATACAATACAGTAATATAGTAATGTAATGATATACTAATATACAATACAGTAATATAGTAATGTAATGATATACTAATATACAATACAGTAATATAGTAATGTAATGATATACTAATGTACAATACAGTAATATAGTAATACAATCATATACTAATATACAATACAGTAATATAGTAATACAATCATATACTAATGTATATAATATAGTAATGTAATGATATACTAATATACAATACAGTAATATAGTAATGTAATGATATACTAATGTACAATACAGTAATATAGTAATACAATGATATACTAATGTACAATACAGTAATATAGTAATACAATGATATACTAATGTACAATACAGTAATATAGTAATACAATGATATACTAATATACAATATAGTAATATAGTAATGTAATGATATACTAATATACAATATAGTAATGTAATAATATAAAACTTATAATAAGACAATATTAATATAATACTAATATAGTAATATACTATTAATACTAATATACTGATACACTATTCATATAATAATATACTAATATACAATATAGTAATATAATAATATAAAACATAATAATATAGTACTAATATAATACTAATATAGTAATATGATATACTAATATACAATATAGTAATATAATAATATAAAACATAATAATATAGTACTAATATAGTAATATGATATTCTAATATACAATATAGTAATATAATAATAAAGTACTAATATAATACTAATATAGTAATATGATATATACTAATATACAATATAGTAATATTATGATATACTAATATACAATATAGTACTATAATATACTGATAAACTAATAATATTATTATAATACACTAATATAATACTAATATAGTAATACACTATATATAAAACTGATTGGCTGTGCCGGAGCCGGTCCCTGATTGGCTGTGCCGGAGCCGGTCCCTGATTGGCTGTGCCGGAGCCGGTCCCTGATTGGCTGTGGGGGGGTGAGGGGGGGGGGTGAGGGGAGGGGGGGGGTGGGGGGGGTGAGGGGAGGGGGGGGTGGGGGGGAGAGGGGAGGGGGGGGGTGAGGGGAGGGGGGGGTGAGGGGGTGTACGATGCTGTTACTCTGACCAACTGACTGTGGTTTGCAGGTCGCTGTCGGTCCTCACGCCCTGAGCCCTGAGCCCTGCCCAGCCCTGCCAGCCCTGCCCTGCCAGCCCTGCCCTGCCAGCCCTGCCAGCCCTGCCCTGCCCTGCCAGCCCTGCCCTGCCCCGCCCTGCCCTGCCAGCCCTGCCCTGCCAGCCCTGCCCCGCCCTGCCCTGCCAGCCCTGCCCTGCCCTGCCAGCCCTGCCAGCCCTGAGCCCTGCCCTGCCAGCCCTGAGCCCTGCCCTGCCAGCCCTGACCTGCCAGCCCTGCCCTGCCAGCCCTGAGCCCTGCCCTGCCAGCCCTGCCAGCCCTGAGCCCTGCCCTGCCAGCCCTGAGCCCTGCCAGCCCTGCCCTGCCAGCCCTGAGCCCTGCCAGCCCTGCCCTGCCAGCCCTGAGCCCTGCCCTGCCCTGCCAGCCCTGCCCTGCCCTGCCAGCCCTGCCAGCCCTGAGCCCTGCCCTGCCAGCCCTGAGCCCTGCCCTGCCAGCCCTGACCTGCCAGCCCTGCCCTGCCAGCCCTGAGCCCTGCCCTGCCAGCCCTGAGCCCAGCCCTGAGCCCTGCCCTGCCAGCCCTGCCCTGCCAGCCCTGAGCCCTGCCAGCACAGCCCCAGCCCTGAGCACAGCCCCGACGGCTCGACTCGGCTCCCGGGGCAGCACAGGACCGGACAGGATGGCAACCGCCCAGATACACAAGGTACCCGCATGGCATCGCGCGGGGGGGGGGGGGACAGTCAGGGGAGGGGAGGGAGGGAGGAGGGGGACGGTCAGGGGGAGGGGGACGGTCAGGGGTGGGGGGGACGGTCAGGGGGAGGGGGGACGGTCAGGGGGAGGGGGGACGGTCAGGGGGAGGGGGACGGTCAGGGGGAGGGGGGGACGGTCAGGGGGAGGGGGAGACGGTCAGGGGGAGGGGGGGACGGTCAGGGGGAGGGGGGACGGTCAGGGGAGGGGGGGACGGTCAGGGGGAGGGGGGGACGGTCGGGGGGGTGGGAGGGAGGAGGGGGGAGAGGGGGAGATGAGGGGTTTGATTATTCGAATGGCAATCAACGTGACTGTTGACGTGAATATTATTGTTATCGTCCCAATGGTATACCGCGTGTGTGTGCGTGTGTGTGCGTGTGTCTGCGTGTGTCTGCGTGTGTGTGCGTGTGTCTGCGTGTGTGCGTGTGTCTCTCTCTCTCCGTCGCTCTCACTCTCTCTCAGTCGCTCACACTCTGTCTCTCAGTCGCTCTCACACTGTCTCTCAGTCGCTCACACTCTCAGTCGCTCTCTCTCTCTCCGTCGCTCTCACACTCTCAGTCGCTCTCACACTGTCTCTCAGTCGCTCTCACACTCAGTCGCTCACACACTCACTCTCCGTCGCTCTCACACTCTCAGTCGCTCTCACACTCTGTCTCTCAGTCGCTCTCACACTCTCTCCGTCGCTCTCACACTCTCTCCGTCGCTCTCACACTCTCAGTCGCTCTCACACTCTCAGTCGCTCTCACTCTCTCAGTCGCTCTCACACTCTCTCTCCATCGCTCTCACACTCTCAGTCGCTCTCACACTCTCTCTCCGTCGCTCTCACACTCTCAGTCGCTCTCACTCTCTCTGTCTCTCAGTCGCTCACACACTCTCAGTCTCTCACACTCTCAGTCGCTCTCTCTTTCTCTCACACTCTCTCAGTCTGTCACTCTCTCTCTCTTAGTCGCTCTCACACACTGTCTCAGTCGCTCTCACACTCTGTCGCTCTCACACTCTCAGTCGCTCTCACACTCTCTCTCAGTCGCTCTCACTCTCTATCTCTCAGTTGCTCTCACACACTCAGTCGCTCTCACACTCTCTCCGTCGCTCTCACACTCTCAGTCGCTCTCACACTCTCAGTCGCTCTCACACACTCAGTCGCTCTCACACTCTCACACTGTCTCTGTCGCTCTCACACACTCTCAGTCTCTCACACTCTCAGTCGCTCTCTCTTTCTCTCACACTCTCTGTCTCTCTCTCTCTCTTAGTCGCTCTCACACTGTCTCCCAGTCGCTCTCACACACTCAGTCGCTCTCACACACTCAGTCGCTCTCACACACTCTCTGTCGCTCTCACACTCTCAGTCGCTCTCACACTCTCTCTCAGTCGCTCTCACTCTCTGTCTCTCAGTCGCTCTCACACACTCAGTCGCTCTCACACTCTCTCTCACACTGTCTCTCAGTCGCTCTCACACACTCTCAGTCTCTCACACTCTCAGTCGCTCTCTCTTTCTCTCACACGCTCTCAGTCTCTCTCACTCTCTCTCTTAGTCGCTCTCACACACTCTCTCTCCGTCGCTCTCACACTCTCTCTCCGTCGCTCTCACACTCTCTCTCAGTCGCTCTCACTCTCTCTGTCTCTCAGTCGCTCTCACACTCTCAGTCGCTCTCACACTCTCACACTGTCTCAGTCGCTCTCACACTCTCAGTCTCTCACACTCTCTCAGTCTCTCTCTCTCTCTTAGTCGCTCTCACACACTGTCTCCCAGTCGCTCTCACACTCTCTCAGTCGCTCTCACACTCTCTCCGTCGCTCTCACACTCTCAGTCGCTCTCACACACTCTCTCAGTCGCTCTCACACTCTCTCTCCGTCGCTCTCACTCTCTCTCAGTCGCTCACACTCTGTCTCTCAGTCGCTCTCACACTCAGTCGCTCTCTCTCTCTCCGTCGCTCTCACACTCTCAGTCGCTCTCACACTCTGTCTCTCAGTCGCTCTCACACTCAGTCGCTCACACACTCTCAGTCGCTCTCACACTCTCAGTCACTCTCTCTCCGTCGCTCTCACACTCTCAGTCGCTCTCACACTCTCTCTCAGTCGCTCTCACTCTCTGTCTCTCAGTCGCTCTCACACACTCAGTCGCTCTCACACTCTCTCACACTGTCTCTCAGTCGCTCTCACACACTCTCAGTCTCTCACACTCTCAGTCGCTCTCTCTTTCTCTCACACGCTCTCAGTCTCTCTCACTCTCTCTCTCTCTTAGTCGCTCTCACACACTGTCTCTCAGTCGCTCTCACACTCTCTCTCTCTCTCCCAGTCGCTCTCACACTCTCTCTCAGTCGCTATCACACTCTCTCAGTCGCTCTCACACTCTCCGTCGCTCTCACACTCTCTCAGTCGCTCTCACACACTCTCTCAGTCGCTCTCACACTCTCTCCGTCGCTCTCACACTCTCAGTCGCTCTCACTCTCTGTCTCTCAGTCGCTCTCACACACTCAGTCGCTCTCACACTCTCACACTGTCTCTCAGTCGCTTTCACACACTCTCAGTCTCTCACACTCTCAGTCGCTCTCTCTTTCACACTCTCTCTCAGTCTCTCTCACTCTCTCAGTCGCTCTCACACACTGTCTCTCAGTCGCTCTCACACTCTCAGTCGCTCTCACACTCAGTCGCTCTCACTCTCTCAGTCACAGTCTCTCTGTCTCTCTCAGTCGCTCTCACACTCTCAGTCGCTCTCACACTCTCTCAGTCGCTCTCACACTCCGTCGCTCTCACACTCTCTCCGTCGCTCTCACACTCTCTCTCAGTCGCTCTCACTCTCTGTCTCTCAGTCGCTCTCACACACTCAGTCGCTCTCACACTCTCTCTCACACTGTCTCTCAGTCGCTCTCACACACTCTCAGTCTCTCACACTCTCAGTCGCTCTCTCTTTCTCTCACACGCTCTGTCTCTCTCACTCTCTCTCTCTCTTAGTCGCTCTCACACACTGTCTCTCAGTCGCTCTCACACTCTCTCTCTCTCTCCCAGTCGCTCTCACACTCTCTCTCAGTCGCTATCACACTCTCTCAGTCGCTCTCACACTCTCCGTCGCTCTCACACTCTCTCAGTCGCTCTCACACACTCTCTCAGTCGCTCTCACACTCTCTCCGTCGCTCTCACACTCTCAGTCGCTCTCACTCTCTGTCTCTCAGTCGCTCTCACACACGCAGTCGCTCTCACACTCTCACACTGTCTCTCAGTCGCTTTCACACACTCTGTCTCTCACACTCTCAATCGCTCTCTCTTTCACACTCTCTCTCAGTCTCTCTCACTCTCTCAGTCGCTCTCACACACTGTCTCTCAGTCGCTCTCACACTCTCAGTCGCTCTCACACTCAGTCGCTCTCACTCTCTCAGTCACAGTCTCTCTGTCTCTCTCAGTCGCTCTCACACTCTCAGTCGCTCTCACACTCTCTCTCACACTGTCTCTCAGTCGCTCTCACACACTCTCAGTCTCTCACACTCTCAGTCGCTCTCTCTTTCTCTCACACGCTCTGTCTCTCTCACTCTCTCTCTCTCTTAGTCGCTCTCACACACTGTCTCTCAGTCGCTCTCACACTCTCTCTCTCTCTCCCAGTCGCTCTCACACTCTCTCTCAGTCGCTATCACACTCTCTCAGTCGCTCTCACACTCTCCGTCGCTCTCACACTCTCTCAGTCGCTCTCACACACTCTCTCAGTCGCTCTCACACTCTCTCCGTTGCTCTCACACTCTCAGTCGCTCTCACTCTCTGTCTCTCAGTCGCTCTCACACACGCAGTCGCTCTCACACTCTCACACTGTCTCTCAGTCGCTTTCACACATCTCAGTCTCTCACACTCTCAGTCGCTCTCTCTTTCACACTCTCTCTCAGTCTCTCTCACTCTCTCAGTCGCTCTCACACACTGTCTCTCAGTCGCTCTCACACTCTCAGTCGCTCTCACACTCAGTCGCTCTCACTCTCAGTCACACTCTCTCTGTCTCTCTCAGTCGCTCTCACACTCTCAGTCGCTCTCACACTCTCTCAGTCGCTCTCACACTCTCTCTCAGTCGCTCTCACACTCTCTCACACTGTCTCAGTCGCTCTCACACTCTCAGTCGCTCTCACAGTCTCTCACACTCTCAGTCGCTCTCTCTTTCTCTCACACACTGTCTCTCAGTCGCTCTCACACTCTCCGTCGCTCTCACACTTTCAGTCGCTCTCACACACTCTCAGTCGCTCTCACACTCTCTCTCCGTCGCTCTCACACTCTCAGTCGCTCTCACACTCTCACACTGTCTCTGTCGCTCTCACACACTCTCAGTCGCTCTCACACTCTCTCTCAGTCGCTCTCACACACTCAGTCGCTCTCACACTCTCACACTGTCTCTGTCGCTCTCACACACTCTCAGTCTCTCACACTCTGTCGCTCTCTCTTTCTCTCACACTCTCTCTCTTAGTCTCTCTCTCTCTCTTAGTCGCTCTCACACACTCTCTCAGTCGCTCTCACACTCAGTCGCTCTCACACACTCTCTCAGTCGCTCTCACACTCTCAGTCGCTCTCACACTCTCTCCGTCGCTCTCACACTCTCCGTCGCTCTCACACTCTCTCTCCGTCGCTCTCACACTCTCTCTCCGTCGCTCTCACACTCTCTCTCCGTCGCTCTCACACTCTCTCTCAGTCGCTCTCACTCTCTCTGTCTCTCAGTCGCTCTCACACTCTCAGTCGCTCTCACACTCTCACACTGTCTCAGTCGCTCTCACACTCTCAGTCTCTCACACTCTCAGTCGCTCTCTCACACTCTCTCAGTCTCTCTCTCTCTCTTAGTCGCTCTCACACACTATCTCTCAGTCGCTCTCTCTCAGTCGCTCTCACACTCAGTCGCTCTCACTCTCTCTCTCTCAGTCGCTCTCACACTCTCTCAGTCGCTCTCACACTCTCTCTCTCTCAGTCGCTCTCACACTCTCTCAGTCGCTCTCTCTCTCAGTCGCTCTCACACTCTCTCAGTCGCTCTCACACTCTCAGTCGCTCTCACTCTCTCTCTCAGTCGCTCTCACACACTCAGTCGCTCTCACACTCTCACACTGTCTCTCAGTCGCTCTCACACACTCTCAGTCTCTCACACTCTCAGTCGCTCTCTCTTTCACACTCTCTCTCAGTCTCTCTCACTCTCTCAGTCGCTCTCACACACTGTCTCTCAGTCGCTCTCACACTCTCCGTCGCTCTCACACTCAGTCG
>NW_024705723.1:0-2500 GCF_018977255.1 Callorhinchus milii | reverse complement strand
GCCAAGGGAACGGGCTTGGCGGAATCAGCGGGGAAAGAAGACCCTGTTGAGCTTGACTCTAGTCTGGCACTGTGAAGAGACATGAGAGGTGTAGAATAAGTGGGAGGCTCCGGCCGCCGGTGAAATACCACTACTCTTATCGTTTCCTCACTTACCCGGTGAGGCGGGGAGGCGAGCCCCGAGGGGCTCTCGCTTCTGGTCGGAAGCGTCCGGGCGTCCGGGCGCGACCCGCTCCGAGGACAGTGACAGGTGGGGAGTTTGACTGGGGCGGTACACCTGTCACACCGTAACGCAGGTGTCCTAAGGCGAGCTCAGGGAGGACAGAAACCTCCCGTGGAGCAGAAGGGCAAAAGCTCGCTTGATCTTGATTTCCAGTACGAATACAGACCGCGAAAGCGGGGCCTCACGATCCTTCTGGCTTTTTGGGTTTGAAACAGGAGGTGTCAGAAAAGTTACCACAGGGATAACTGGCTTGTGGCGGCCGCCACCCGTTCTCCTTTGCCCTCCCTAGCTGCTCGGCCTTCGGTTTACGAACCCCCCCCCCCACCCCACGCCTTACGTTCGGAGAGAGAGTCTGAGAGAGAGAGACAGAGAGAGAGAGACAGAGAAAGACTGAGAGGGAGATAGAGTGAGAGGGAGACTGAGAGAGAGAGGGAGAGAGACTGAGAGACAGAGAGAGAGAGATTGAGAGAAATTGTATGAAAGAGAGAGTCCGAGGGAGAGAGAGAGAGAGAGAGAGGGAGACTAACAGAGAGAGAAAGAGAGAGACTGAGGCAGAGACTGAGTGAGAGAGAGAGACTGAGTGAGAGAGAGGGAGAGAGAGAGAGAGACTGATAGAGAGAGACTGAGAGGGAGACTCAGAGAGAGAAAGAGACTAATACAATGATATACTAATGTACAATACAGTAATATAGTAATACAATGATATACTAATGTATATAATATAGAAATGTAATGATATACTAATATACAATATAGTAATATAGTAATGTAATGATATACTAATATACAATACAGTAATCTAATAATATAAAACTTATAATAAGACAATATTAATATAATACTAATATAGTAATATACTAATAATACTAATATACTGATAAACTATTCATATAATAATATACTAATATACAATATAGTAATATAATAATATAAAACATAATAATATAATACTAATATAGTAATATGATATACTAATATACAATATAGTAATATAATAATATAAAACATAATAATATAGTACTAATATAGTAATGATATTCTAATATACGATATAGTAATATAATAATAAAGTACTAATATAATACTAATATAGTAATATGATATATACTAATATACAATATAGTAATATTATGATATACTAATATACAATATAGTACTATAATATACTGATAAACTAATAATATTATTATAATACACTAATATAATACTAATATAGTAATACACTATATATAAAATTGATTGGCTGTGCCGGAGCCGGTCCCTGAATGGCTGTGGGGGGGTGAGGGGAGAGGGGGGGGTGAGGGAGGGGGGAGGGGGGGGTGAGGGGGGGGTGAGGGGGGGAGAGGGGAGGGGAGGGGGGGGTGTGGGGGGGAGAGGGGAGGGGGGGGTGAGGGGGGGGGTGAGGGGGTGAGGGGAGGGGGGGGTGTGGGGGGGAGAGGGGAGGGGGGGGTGAGGGGAGGGGGGGGTGAGGGGGTGTACGATGCTGTTACTCTGACTAACTGACTGTGGTTTGCAGGTCGCTGTCGGTCCTCACGCCCTGAGCCCTGAGCCCTGCCCTGCCAGCCCTGAGCCCTGCCCTGCCAGCCCTGAGCCCTGCCCCGCCAGACCTGCCCTGCCAGCCCTGAGCCCTGCCCCGACCTGCCAGCCCTGCCCTGCCAGCCCTGAGCCCTGCCAGCCCTGAGCCCTGCCCTGCCAGCCCTGAGCCCTGCCCTGCCAGCCCTGAGCCCTGCCCCGCCCTGACCTGCCAGCCCTGCCCTGCCAGCCCTGAGCCCTGCCCCGCCCTGCCTGCCCCGCCCTGCCAGCCCTGAGCCCTGCCAGCCCTGAGCCCCGCCCTGCCCTGCCAGCCCTGCCCTGCCAGCCCTGAGCCCTGCCAGCCCTGAGCCCTGCCAGCCCTGCCCTGCCAGCCCTGAGCCCTGCCAGCACAGCCCCAGCCCTGAGCACAGCCCGACTCGGCTCCCGGGGCAGCACAGGACCGGACAGGATGGCAACCGCCCAGATACACAAGGTACCCGCATGGCATCGCGCGGGGGGGGGGGGGGACAGTCAGGGGGAGGGGAGGGAGGGAGACAGTCAGGGGGAGGGGGGACGGTCAAGGGGAGGGGGAGACGGTCGGGGGGGGGGGGGGGGGGGGGGGGGGGGGGTCAGGGGGAGGGGGGGGGTGGGGGAGGGGAGGACGGCAAGGGAGGGGAGGTCAGGGGGAGGGGAGTCAGGGGGAGGGGACGGTCAAGGGGGAGGGGGACAGTCAGGGGAGGGAGGGAGGGAGACAGTCGGGAGGGGG